>NC_049210.1:11044098-11344098 GCF_013347855.1 Anguilla anguilla | reverse complement strand
GGATGGCAGCCAAATCCTTGTATCCTATGACCTGATTGTCCATTTTTGCCTGAAAAAGGAATGGGAAAAAAAGATAAAAGTACACACTGAAAAAAATATTAAAGTACACTGCGTTCGCTGAAAACATTAAATATCCAAAAGAAAGGATGCCTCTAAGACAATGTTATTCATCACTGAACTACTGCATCTGAAGAGTCCTGGAAGACAGAACTAGGCCAGAATATGCACATCTTAATGTTCACACAGAGTTGCGCATTTCCTCATTGAGAAGCGAGCACATAAAAAATGAGAGCTGTCTTTCAAAAGTCTTTTTTCATCACCATTTTAAGCTCCTGGTCAGACTTAAGAAATCTTGCTTGCAGGTCTTTTCAGCTTCGGAAGACCACAATAATTATTTAACAGACCTTGACTGACACCAACAGAAATGTCAAAGTTGCATCCCAGACCTGTGCATTGGCAAATGGGTTGTGAATGTGGCCAAAGAGAGGTACTGTATCACTGTGACCCATACTTCATACAGTATAAAGGACGGACCTTTGCTATAGTGTGACAAGGGAGGCATAACACAAACGCAAGGTGCAGGCTCTCTTACCACAATGGTGACAGCAGGGGAGCCAGGGACACTGGGCCCCCGGGAGGAACTCACACTGCCGGGGGAAGTGCGGGTCTGCTGCTGCTCCAAAACACAGAGTCAAAGGTCAAGGGTCAGTCTACCGTTACCACAGCATCACGGGGAAATGCAGACCGAGTAGCACGCTCGCCGCAAAACAGAAAGCCGTTCGGAAACATAACACAAAGGAAAAACACATGAAGGAACGCAAACAAAAACAGCCAAACTATCCTCAGCAACACAGAACTTATTCAGCAAAGGAAAACCAACCCTATTAGCTCACCAAACCCCTCAAGCCAAGTAGAATGTAGAATGAAGTTCATAATGAACTGAAATGCAGCACTGATTCATACTAGCAGTCTTTTCAGTAATGCTTTGTGCTCCATCAAATACCATGCTAGCCCTGGAGCTAATGTCTTCAATATTTAATGTACAGCACATCAAACACATTTATTTAAATAGGCACATACTACCACAGAACAAAGGAATCTTGAGAAAATATCATGGAGCCATTGAGTACTTTCACATAAACTGAAAAAATGTATTGTTTGCAGGAGCTGAATTATCAGCACCCTACTGTAATATTGAAGAATTAATTTTAGGTAGCATCCTACAAATCCCAGAATTATTTTACTCACAGAAATAAAGATAAAAAATGTTAATGCTGCCCTTGCACAGCTCATCATCATCCTCTTCTTCATAAACAAAGTCTTAGAAATCCAGTGTCATGGCGAAAACACGGAGACAAATCTGACTTTAAGGGATGAAATGAGCATTGTCATTACCTTCTGCATCATCTTGGAGGATTACAAAGCTGTTCCCTTGAATTTCAGCAAGATGTTCTTTCTGAGAAAGAGAAACAAATGGTGACAATAATCATACTGGAGAAAGGGAATCCAGCCTTCATTATCAGACATATTGTAAAGCACCAAAGGCATTCAGTGGCACAGATCATTGACTTGGTAGATGAATTAGAGTGAGTGTGGCATGTGTGTTATGGCACGCTGGTGTTGGAAATGGGGTCATAAAACAGTGAACAGTGAACCAGTAGAGTAAAGGTCAGCAGAGCAGTGGGTTGAACACAATTATGTTTATCTAACCAGATGTGAAATTTCAATTGGTCCCAACCTTTTATAAATTTCTAGTACATTTTATTTACATCAAGTCATTGCCACGAAGCCATCTACATCAAGCCATTGTTATTTATGTTATAGACTGCTAGAAATAACTTTATGCCTTCAATTTATGTATTCAGTAAAAAGTTCAGTGCTTTGAATTGAATATTTTTTATTACACCTGATGTTGGAAACATTTTTTAAACAGAAAAAAATGTTCAATACTGTAAATGGCATTTCTGTACAGCCCATCCTAGTTGACCAAAACAAGATCCAAGACCAACACACATTATAGGAGTCATTTGTTCACTTCTTCCATTGAAATCTACTTGTTTGAAATGGTTAAATCCCAGCTATGGCACTACATGAAACTAGTATTCCTTCCGGATTCATATCAGATATAATTTTGCTATGCGGACTGTTGTAGGTCATATTGGATAAATGGAGTAAATTGGTCCGCAGTTATCACAAGGCTAATCTGTCCCATACAACCCAATGCAGATAATTACTGTAATACAACCAGCTGTATTTCAACAGACTTAATGATACGCACAGGAGTTGCTAGGGAGGCTGTGTCATACTCCATTAATGTAATGGATAAAAGAGTCTGGCCATTTGACTGTCCCAGGGGGATACTGTTTTCTATCAAAAGAAAAATACCAAGTTAATTTGCCCTAATAGCTGTAGTGATTTTTTTTCACCCATCTACAAAATTACAATGTTTTATCTAAATGCATCAGGGGTTTCAGGAAGTTTCTAGAGGGGGTATTATATAAAATGGGAGGAGGGAGGGAGGGAGGAAGAGAGCAACAGAAAGAGAGAGAGAGAGCGGCAGAAAGAGAAACATGGCTCTTTTTTCTGTCAGCAGGGATTGATTGCTTGTCCCATCCCCCCTCGGTCTAACTGTAATGCATGGATTAGTTTATCTCCCACAAAATGCACGAGAGGTTTAATACCGTAGATAAAATTACATTCAATCACAGACATGACAACGGAGTGGTCTCCTTCAAAAACCACAGCAGGATGCTCCGATAATCTGCGTTAAGGTTCAGCCATAGAGCACATCACATCCGACAGCAGTCTTACCTCAGACGGCCAATTGTGTCATCGCAGTCGGATGGTGTTTTCTGAACCCAGAGTCAGCTCTGAAACAAACAACAAAGACTGCACGTTTACTGTAGAAGTACCTGCCTTACGATCGTTCTGAATGCATATTACGGCAACAAATTACACATTTCATTTTCACCCAGTAACAGCAGACGGATATGGGGACATTTACTACGCTCAGATTTACAGCCGTTATAGAATAGTCCGCTCATACTATTTCACAAGGCAATAATTCAATGTTTCACGGCTTTGTCATGAAGGCAATATTGGGCTCTGACCCCCTGATGGGAAATCAGATGTGTTCGAAAGGTCAACCATATTTCAGGCCTCCAAGATTGAAAACACCACAGTTTTCCAGCTGCATTCAGATAGTCAATCTCTGAAATTTCCCTTACAGTTAGCATCATATTAAAACTACTCCCAACAGCGACGCAACAAAGAGACTTTAATTGTTCTGTGCATGTCAAAGAAGCGGTTTCATTTACAACCTCAGCAATCCGCCTGGCTCTCCCCTGGTGCTGAGGGTGGAGCAGAGACCCTTTAAGACCATTTGGTCTGATGGCGGAGCTCTTTGTTCTGCCCATCAAAAGGTATCGATCCACAGTGGCTCCTTATCGTCAGCACATTTTAATAATTCATACCTTAATGTAACCTCACCTTGTACACAAATGGCTTGTTTTTTTGCATCGGCGATTTTTCTTTTATCCAATTTCCACAAGCTGAGAAAGAACCCATTTTGGTGTAGAATACAGACCTCAAAAACATTTTATTACAGAATGCTATGAGCAATCTGCTCGGAATGAAATGAGACCTCAATGCCTCGATGTAACATTGAAACACGAGTGCGCTCTTCATCTAAAGACAACTGCAGATTACCATAACTTAATCTAGATGCTGCATGTAAAATAGACATTTGTGAAGCCAGTCTCCTTAGTGACTGGGACTCATTACTGCAAGTGTCTCAATCTCCCGGATAAAGGTTGCAGGGGTCACCGTCCTACAGAAAACAGACGCTCAATCACAAAAGCACAAGCCATTTATTCTAGTCAGCACCATGTGGGAGAGGTGATTAGCATTGTTAAGCTACTCTGATTTTCAATGTAGTGTAATGCTCGTGCAGTTCTCATAGGAGACATTGCAAAGTAAGCTACAATTCAATTAACAGATCCAGTTAATGTATCTCACGTACGAGGGTTACTCTAGATGGGTTCTTCTCTTTTTGTACCATCAAGAAGGCATGTTTTCATAAAAGCGTTTGAGAGCAATCCAAATGTACGAATCAAGTAGCCCATAACAACTCAAGTATTGGCTCTACAGAATGAGTGCTTATTTTCCTTGTTTTTTCATTTATTTTGCATTTCTATCCTGCAAGCGCGTACTTGTCAGTTAATCTTAATTAGCCTGTATGAAACAGCCTGGGTATGCATGCATTTTCATGTGTCCCTAATCTAATACAATTGGCAGTCCCATAGTCAGGCCTGGCTTATGCCATTGAAACTGCATCACTCTGCAATGACAAATGTGACATCTAGAGACCCAGATGAGAGGGTGACTCAGAGGTGGTATTTGGAGATGAGAGGTGGGAGTTCAGTCAGTAGCGTACAAACACACAAATGCATTCACGCACACACACACACATGCAGCGCATACACACACACACTCACACACACAAGCACACACACACATCATAGATGATTCACTCTGCTACCAGATTGGGTGGGAATCTGCCAGAGAAACTGGGGGAGAGAGAAGGTGGGAGGAACAATGCTCTTGAATCGTGTCAAAACCTCAGTGTCTTGAGGCAGCCCTGCTGCATCAGTCACAATAATATACAGACAAAGAAATTGCACTCCTGAAAATATCCTCCTACCAAGTGCCAGCTCCGCAGACCTCCCACATCTCCCCTTGTTTCCTCGTCCGCTGATTGCCCATGACAACCATCTGTCCGTCTCAGCAGCGATGAGCCAGAACTCATTCCCAGTGCTTGCAGAACAGTCAGTAATGCAAACTGCATTACCAATGGCATTGAATGCCAAATTCTCTAGGGTCTTATCAAGATTCCAATATATAATGGTGGTCCCTTCAAGGGAGAGGGGGTTTTAGAGGACTGAAATCTGCTTGTAAATTTGCAGGGCAAACTCGATGTTGAGATGGAGCGGGACTGTTCACATCATTTGCTGGGGTTGCAGTAAATACAATAGATATTGCTGAAGTGACAAATTTCTTTTAAAAAAGGTATCCTCAATGACAAACTTAATTACAAAAATAATGAAAATGCATATCAAACCTGGGACACAAATCTATATGTGGGAACATAAAAAGTAAAATACATCTGTTTACATGCATAGTAGCTGTTTGTGAAAATCTGTTTGTGAAAATCTACAACAGAAAAAGAAAGTCAATTTACAAAATGTCTTAGTAATGACTTCCAAAAATGTCTCAAATGTCTTCAAACACACCAATGAAATGCTGATGCAAGTATTTAACCTTTCATAATACCAGAAATGTTGCAGCTATAAAAAGCTATGAAAAAAACTATCAATAGCAGCAGTGTTCATGTCACCATGGATGTTACCATTCATTATATGGTTCACTAAATCATAACTGATGCTCATGCTTTCCTCCCCAGTAAATGAGTTTAAAATCAAATCAACAAAATACATGAGGCAGCAATGCTTCGAGTGCATGCTGCTTGCTCTTATGACATGGTTCCACATGTCAGTCAAGCACTTCTATTCTAATAAATATGTCATCTAAGCCCAAGAGACAAGGGATGGCTCAATCCAAACGCAGAAAACAATTTTGCATCTGACAACTTACTCATGCCACAGACAAGACAATTTCAAGATGAAGATACACAATTCGGCCTTTTTTAATAACTGTCTCTGAGAGCGCTTTATTATCATGGGTGAACATGCAAATAAACACAAGGATTGCATGTTTTTAGCCCAAACACTGATCCGATATATTTCAGTCATCACGTTGTTGATGGAAATAGTGCAAGAAGAAAATCAGTATGTACTCTACAAGTGGCATATGATTCAAAAATTTTCCAGCAATGCTTGATATTTATGCATGATTTAAACAGCAATTACAAATGGAATTTATTGAAGAAACATATCCTTCAACATAACTGAAATGGCAATTGAAAGGGAACACCTTGGTATATTTATGTAATATTTTAGACAACTCAGATGTGAAGCATACATGTGTAGCCTATTTGAACGACCCACCAGGCACTTATTGGGTTAAAGAGCATATTAAGTAGAGGAGACAGCCTAATGACTTAAACGTAGAGATGTTGATCCCGGATCACCAGTGGACTCTGCAGAAGACACAAAGGTGGTATTCTATAACATTCGCCCTTGAGATATTATTTCCACTGAAGCTCAGGAGAATCAATACCTAGTGTGTTAAGCTCAGATGTCCGGCAGACTTGCCATTCTTTGGGGAACACAACCTGAGAAGTTGTTTATGTCCCTCAGACTTTCAGGAAGTTATTGCAAGAGACATGGAGCAGGAAGAAGGGTTTACTGTTTTTAAGATGATACATACATTGCAACAGAAGCAACGCTACGCAAATAAATCAAACCCATGCCTACCAAGAGCTTTGAGTGTGTGTGACAGATGCTGAGAAAAAAGCTGAATATCTAAGCAGACCCACATTTCACACCCTGGAGATGAACATAACATAAATATTCCTGTAAAGCTTGAGTCACTAAATTTGAAAGCACTTCCGAGCGCAGAGGATAATCCATTAGCCCTGCTTTGATTCTCCTCACAGTGTAAACCTGAAACGGCATTTTCCCTTGGAGTGTATCACTTTGGTTTATACCAGGATAAAAAAAGAAATGACTTATTATTTCACTTTACACTTAAAAAGTATACCGATTTCCACTTAAAATATGACATGTCATGAATTCCCTGGTTGGTTTGGAAAACTCCTTAGGTTCCTTGAGTAGAAGAGGCCAATCCCGCCCAAATGTAAAACAATAAAGAACACTCTGCACTTGAGCTTGATGTTGATGGCTGTTTTCACTCTAACAAGCTGTAGAGCATTTGCATTGTCAGACCAGATTGATACAATTAAGTACTCTAAAAGGCCCAAAGGAGATTTTTGATCCAATGCAACCTGGAGGCTGCACTGGGCAACATGCGTTAACGAATGGTACGTGGGCATGCAAGTGTGTAGGCGTGCGTGGGTTTGTACAGAATTGCTTGTAAAGGATGATGGACCGATCATCCTTCCCAATGATGCGAGCATTAGCTCAGCCTTCATGTCCGCCTCTGAACTTGAATAAAGACGCTGTCTCCAAGGTCCACTGCTCTCCGCTGGGATACATTCACCAAGCAACCGCCTGCTAACAAACAGGCACTAGGGCTTAGTCATACTGTGGCCTTTTCAAAAGACACAGGGAACCCCTTGCACAGAAGAAAGAGACCACCCATGAAAACCTGCAAGTCCACTGAACCTACATTTTCTCAAGGCCGATAAATTTACCAGACATTGTTGCGGTTTGTACCCAGTATTGTAGTGGTAAAAAATAGCAATAAAAAACAGGGTAAACCCCAAGTCACGGGAGAGAAGCAGTGCTTACCTAGCTACCTGTGTTTCCCTCATTTATCAGCACAGTTGATCTGAAAAAGGTGAGTAAACCAAGCCCCATTTTAAAGGTGGGTGAACCCAGTTTACTTGAGTTTACCCTTTACTACACCCCAGACTGAACCACCCCAACACGAGTGTTTGTCAATACTATTGGCCACAGAATGCATATGAGTCTTCATAACACTATGGAATCTGTTTATATGGCCCAAAGGAAACAAGTGCCAGACTCCCAGCATTAGGTCTTAATTAGGCTACCAGATAAAGACATATACAGCAAGATCAGCTCAGACTGTATTAAGGACTGATCTGGTGTTCTGCCTCGTTGCTCCAATTTGCTCAAGAGCCAGAAAAGTCTGAATATATGCTATAAGACAGTGAGCTCCCTGTAGCTATCAGAGCTCTTATACAAAGCCTTACAAAGGCCTTTTGCAGGAAGTTATGTTGAAAGGACTGCAGAATGATGTCCTCTCCGTCACTAATCTCAGCCATTTTATATTTGACTACATTGCTCATGGGCATGAGAAAAACAGTGTTCACCTGTAGCTGCATTCTTATTTCCTCACAGGACACTGCCATTTCCTAGGTTGAGGGGAGATAAGGGGAGACAAACTGAATAAGAAACTAATGAGACACTAATGAGAGTGCAGGAGGAGTAGACCGGCTTCATTACATGTCATTTAAGGACGGCCGAGCTTTCATTTTTGCACACTAGATGGTCAGTGCACGTCTATAGGAGTAGATGCGCAGGATAGAATTACAAGGATATCCACGGTTTACCTGTTGAAACGCCATATTGTTATATACCCACAGCCATCCTTGTGTGACTCGGTCAGTACAATCCCCTCACTGACGGAGCCATTGACATTCCTTACCAGCTCAGTTTCCGCCTGTCAGCTGCAATCAATGTGTGCAATTAAAGCTTTTATTACACATTCATTTTCATTCCTTCTTGAAACAAGGCCCTGTATTAATAGCCAATGCAGGTATTTCCTCTGAATGATGTTATCGATTTCCAGGCCTATGTTCATACCTCTTTTATGAAGGTAAAGCATGGGATGTTAACGCTCACAGGGTGAGCAGACGTTCCGACGGGAGGGAGCCCCACGCAGGGGCCCTTCTCGAGCTTTCGCTCACAGGGGAACGAGAGCGCCTGGATCAATGCGGCAGTCCGGGGCGCTTCGCTTTTATTTATTTGCTCTTTTGAAGCGCAACGTCATGGCTAACCAGCGTCGGTGACCTGTGCGAGCACCGGGACCGATCCCCCACAGCCCGACTCCCTTTTGAAACGGAACGCCCAAACAGCCCCATGGGATTAAATCAGGCCTGCGTTGAGCTGCCCATTGTGTTTTCTCCAGAGCTGCACATTACACAGATTTATTGGCGGCCAGGAAGGGTTTTCATGCCTGATGTTTGCCTCCAAGTCAATTGTCAGTGGTCTGTGTTCCCTTTTTTTCCGCTGACTGCTCTTTACAACACAAACACTAAACAGATTCAAGAGCAAAGGCTGGTAATTTATGTTTATGGTGGCACGTCTGTTTTCAGGGGAGATGTTCTGTCCAAGGGAGGGATTATTTACACTCATTTGATAACACTCCTGAAAAAGGGTGTAGATCAAGTCCATGTGCATCCTTCTCCAACACACGTCAAAGTGATGAAGACACTAACAGATCCAAAATGGTGGCAAATAGCCTAATGTATAATTTAAAAATAAAACGCTTCCATGAAAACCAAATGCCCTTCAAGCATGAATACCACATTACAATATGATAACAGGACAAACTGTGGAATGGCTTACCTCACTATACAGAGGAATAAGAGGCTTTCAGTATCCAGACTTTCAAATGCGGACGAAGAACCTCTTTGTCTTCTCTTGCTAATAACCTCTCCTTCCCACAGTGCGCTCTGTGCCTGTCCATTGCGATGCTTTCACAGTCTAGCTGTTTCCAAGGTTCCCACATCTCACCTAAGTGTGGGCTGAAATATGAAACTGCAAAAATATCACACCTGCACTGCCAACTGCTGACTGCATGTAATAGGGCCTTACAAGCTCTCTGTCTCTCTTCTTCTCTATGTGTCCTTATGTCCCATTTTACACCCCCGACTTTACTCAAAGGTTCAGCTCAGCATGCCTGTTCTCCTACAGACCACCCAAAATGCACTGCTCAGCACTCTTCTCCATTTCAATCAAGCTAAAAGACGGCTAATGGAAACACGCGACTGCTTTCTTCTGTTTCTGACGGTTCTTTCATAACAGTATACTGGCTCACGACTGCATCTTTTACAGCTTTGTTTCTATTTAGGTTAACTTGATTATCCCATGTGGTAAACGGGTCGAGTAGATTTTGTTAACAGAGGGGGATATTTCATGTTTAGAATTTGAATTGGTTTTCCAGATTAGTTTATTTATGTTAATAGTAGGGCTTTAACAAGACTGCATGGTGCTACATCAGAGCACTTTTGTGTTCACAAACCCATACTGCCTACAAAAATAAATATATACACTTTGACCCAAATTGGAATGAATAGTCATAACACTAGGTCCGTCCAATCGCTGCAGGATCCTCCATCAGGTTGGAATTGTGCAGATTATCAAGCACATCATCAAAAAGCCACATGCAGTCTGAGGACCAGCTATTTTCACTGTGCAACCTCTGCTGTCCACCAGCAGAGCTACCACAGCATCTGTACAAGAGCACTCTGAAGCTGTGGCAGCTGGCTCAGGTAGCCTCAGTGGCATGAAATGAGAGGATTATTGTGCTGATTGAAGTCCTCCCTGCCTGTTTAAATCTATGGTCAATTGCAGACACCCAGCCATGGTCAACACTTGCCCAGTGTGGATTGAATCTGGGCCATATGGCTCAATCGTTCAACCATGCCAATCCTATTACATAACCAATTTTTAAGAACTGCCCAGAGAATGGAAACCCAGTAAATGCTATTTACTTTAGCATGTGTTCTGCTTATGCTATTGAGACTCAAACACAGGCCATAAAGGATGTAGATTGGTCTTTGGGCCTTTGCATGAAGCCACATTTTGGACTATGTGCCGTACAATATGCATGAGCATGGCCAAACACAATCCCAGATGTGCTGTGTACTCTTGCAGACAGTGCTTCCAACTGGTGAGGAAGCCACATCAATCTGTGCCAGGGACAAGATACTCCAAAACATACACTGAGCTGTCTTCCCCTTCTCTACAATACAATAATTCAAAGCACATAAATACCCAGCTTCAAGTCTCAAAAAATAAAATCTGTTAAACAGCTATGTCATCTTTTTTTTTTTTTACTGTGAAAGATATTTACAAAACTATTCTGCAAGTGAATTTTCAGAACCGATAATGATATTTCACATGTATTATTTCACCAAGCTACAGTAGAGGCTGTCAAAATAAAATCACATGTATTGAAATGGCACATTTTACAGACATGTCACTGTACACTTCTTCACAGCACTCTGGCCTAAAACCCCCAGAAAAGCAAAGCCTAATGAGCTTAAGTCACAGTGTCAAGGAAACTCTCAAGGGGGCTCAATAGTTCCCAGGTTTCCAGCACAGTTGCCACGCTCTACACGAGCGGGGCCCTCGACAAACCACGTTCGTTGCCGCTTTCGTGAGACGTGCCTCCTCGCTTATTTGCCTGCCGCACGAGCCTTAACACGAGGCATGCTTGTTGTCAGGGAAACGTGACGCAATAACTTTCGGTCGTGAGAACGAGAGATGGAGGCACCGTCCAATTATGAAATCACTGCACGCATCACTGAGTGGGGATGGGGACACAAACTGCACAAGGTCGGGGGTGGGGGGGGGGGGGGGCGGGTTGGACACTGTGTCCACGATGCCATTAAAATAAGAAATGTATGATCAAAAGCACGGTTCTAATTTCAGTGACATCACCCACATTCTTGTACAGCAGCACAAAGAGGTCAATCATATCATTCCAACAGGTAAGTGTAGGGGTGGGTATGAGGTAGCTTCCTTGATTTGTTTCTGAAATAAGTCAATGAGCAAACACAATAGCTAGTTTATAATAGAAAAAAACAAAAAAATTGGTATCTGATCATACCACTGAGGAAACACCCTACAGGCAATACAAAAATGTACTGTGTTTATTACAGGCATTTTCAATATAGAAGTTAAGGGTTAACTATATACAAAGAACATAAATAACCTGTACTGATTCAACCAATTCTGGCCATATTTGGAGTTCAAATGATTTGTGTGTGTATGTGTGTGTGTGTGTGTGTGTGTGTAATCTGAGCTGCATTTTTAAATGAGGCTTTCAGAAAAAATATTACATGTCCAGTTAAGGGATATTCCACCAGAAAACACATTTATCTTGGTAGGTGAATGAGTTTGTCTATAAAATGTCTATCAATTCTCATTAAAAAAGGACATCAATTCTCATTAACAAAGGACATCATATTAGAGCAGAGACTAGCCAGTTACAGAACAGCTTTCCGTTATAAATGCAAGACCTGGCAATTGTTACTATGTGTGAGAAGGCTTTCAGAGTCTACAGAGGCCCCAAGTAGCAAACAACTAAATCCACATGGGCTTGTTCAATAAACAGCAGCTTGGAGTGAAAAACAATAAGCTCCTGTGTGGGCTCCACTTCACAAACCTTTGCTTAGCAAACAAAGAAAAGAAAGTACACACTGGCAACAGAATCAAATATTCCGAAAAGAACTGCAATTAGCTAATGGAGGAAAAAAAAAACACTGGAACATCGGGTTACAGCACAATAGATATTTGGCTAAGATTAGGAAATCCATAACAGAAGCTGCCAGGATTTTGTCTAATGTTTCTCCGCTCTCACTTTCTGCCTCTCATTCTTGCATACTACAGTCCCCTTACCAACACTACCCCTCCGTGAAAAAAACTGCACTTATCTTAACCTAGCAAGAACGGCCAACGCCCCATCAGCCCAATGCTGCCGTCACCAGGGCAACCTTTGCCTGATTGGTTGCTTCCACTACCAGTGGTGAATACATCACCTTGGCTAGGCCCCTTTCCTTTCACAGGAGCGCATATGCACGGAGGCAGACATGTAACCAAGCTGCCATCACAGATAAGGCATTATGCTACATTAGCTGAGCCTCACAGATATAAAAACCCCATAGTAATCTGGATGGAATACAAGGGAATTCATGTCCCATGCAAAGTACATCAAACCACTTGCTTTCCAGACCAGCTTAGCTAGATACTTATAGAATTATGTCTCTCCTCCTCCTCTGCCCCTCCAAAATATGTGCATACATCTATCTGTCTCTCTCCCTCTCCCTGTTTCTGTTTCTGTTTCTCTCTCTCTCTCTCTAACCCTTCCTCCCTCCCTCCCTCCCTCCCTCCCTCAGCCATGCACAAACATGATTAGCTAGCATCGCTTTTTTCCCCTGACGCTCAAAGTTCTGCCTGGCTGCCTTACATGAGAATTCTGTCAGCCCATCTATGTTTACATTCTTCCGCTGCTTCTCCTATTGACTTCTCTTTGGCTTTCATTGTCTGCCCTGGCTCGCTGTAGCACAGCCCCAGCTGGAAGCTCATTACCGCCAAGCTAACACAGCATCACCCGTCCTGAGAGGCCTTCCCGCCCTGGTTCCATCTGTTATTCCAGCCCCGGCTCCGTCCCACCATTCCTCCACACGCCTCACGCGTCTGCCTCCCGGCTGCGCAGACATCGAGCATTCCGGGAGGGCGCCGCGGAAAAACCTGGGGCCTGTACCACGAAGCAGGACTACCCGGTTAGCAGGATAACTGCACCGAGTAAAACCCGGAACTTCAGGCCATGTTCCAGACACAGGCCCCCTGTTCTCTCACGTGCTGCGCAATCAGATTAGCGTGCGGTTGTTTGATCCCATACGCATCTCAGCTGGCATCCATGTTAAATCCATGTGTGTAAAATCCATGTTGTTTCCATTATGCATAGCCGCAGTGGCAACTGATTCAAAGTTAATTGTGGGGTCTATGATTGCGTTTGCGGACTGAGCACTCTGGCGACTGCAAACCGCAGAAACCCCTATAGAATCTGTATAGTGAGGAGTGAAAATGGCCAGGCCGAAAACACAAACACCTGCGCTCATTACTCACACAGAGAAATGGCCTCATTTTTCTTTCTTGGATGTGCATCCTGCAGTAACAGCCAATAGCCTTTTCATTATTAAATAAGCATCATAAATATTCAATTGTCTTTAAGCGTTAATCTACAGCAGAATATAATATGCATGAATGTCTGCTCTGGAGGATGAGCTGGAATGAGCAAAGAACAGGAGAATCATGTGATTTATACTACCTCTGCATCACGGTGGCATCTATGCTATGACTTGGTCGATTTAACACGGCAATAAATTGCAATAAGACTATAACATTCTTAGGGCGTGGGATGGTGAAATACAGTGGCAATTGACACACATCTCAGTTACAAGCCTTTAGGGAGCACTTTCTCAACAAAGCAGGCGCTGGGTGCACAAAGAAGGCTAGACAGCCCTGTTGGCCTCTGTCTGAGCAGTGAAGTGCAGTGCTGGTAGGAAAGTTCAATCTTCGAGGCAAGGGTTTCGGGCCATCTTAAAGAGTAATTGCACTCACAGTTTCAGCCTGGCCCCACCAATTACACAAGTTTGAAAAATACTTCCTGGAATGGGTGGAGTAGGTGTGTCCATCTCAGTCGCATGAAGTATCTCTATGCAAATGAATTTGTACAGCGTAGCTGGGCTTCATGGAACTCGGAACTATCAAAATAGGCACTGCCGATCAAATACGAATCAAGATTCAGCAATTACATGGTCTATTTCTCATCTCAAATGTTTTCAGAAACATATCTGAGCAGACTGTTTAGGCGTTATATGAGAAAGCTTATGAACAGACTGCCATGCTTCTTCGGTTTGAAGGCCATCAGTTGCTACCATTGTGCCTCACAGGGATGACCATGTTTAGATTATCATTACAATAAAACCTTGGTTGTTGTCCACACCAGAAATCGCAAAGCCATCTATGATGCAGCGATTTTGTGAACATTATGTAGCCTATATAATTGACATCTTGCACTAGCCAGCATGTGTAATAACGTTCTGCTGCAAACATGAAGCCAGTGTGCTGCAGTCATCCTGTCTTGTTCTATCGCACAAGTATCTCTGAAGAACTTTCAACACTGCTATGGCCGTTAAGTAGCCTGCAAAAAATCAATAGACCCGAAGGCAGCTTACAAAGGGGCCCCCACAGTGCTTGATAGACATTAATACTGACATGACTAATTATGATGACTCGGCTTGCCAGGCCTTGGATCCAGGCCTGTGAAACTCCCCATCAACATCCTTTACATCTCTGCTTCCTGTCACTACACTTCCCTGCCAAACTGCTTCCAGACATCAGCTCCTACGATCCAAGGCCTTTACCATCGTTTAGACAATAAACTGCTGAAGTTGTAGCTGACTCCATAAAGTGATTCGCTGGTGGCTTCTTGGTTTACCATTGAAGGACAATGCAGTGGCTGAAAGGACAACAATAGAAACTGATGTCCACCACTCCAATTCAAAATTCCACAGCTCCACCTGCCACACAGTTCCTGTTTCCAATAAAATAGTTTTGTAAACTGCGGCAAAACGCAATTCCATGGTGGGTGTCACAAAAACATTACCTGTTCTCAGCCATTTTGGAGTCTAAGGCATGACAAAATGGTGATGGGTGAGCTCGAGGTGGGTTGGTTTGTGCTTAGGCATACAAGCCAGAAATGGAGGCCTTAATCCCATTCCTGGATTCGTCCATCAGGATGACGCCTCAGCGGATTTTACAAGAGAGGAAACTGTTTGCATCTGCTTAAGATAGTAGCCCAACACATTACGTTAATAATCTGCTGTCAATCAGAATCAAACACAGCTTGAAATAGGTCTTTATTAGACTATCAATAGCACAGAGAAATTACTGCAGCAGAGAAAAACTGTCCAGGGAGTGAAAGGGATATTCTTAATAGCAGATGGCAGATTTTCCAAGACATATCATTGACATTAGGCTTTTCCCATCTCTGTTTGCATAGAT
Source organism: Anguilla anguilla (assembly GCF_013347855.1). Taxonomy (NCBI): domain Eukaryota; kingdom Metazoa; phylum Chordata; class Actinopteri; order Anguilliformes; family Anguillidae; genus Anguilla; species Anguilla anguilla. Next base: position 11,328,634 of record NC_049210.1, on the reverse strand, counting down.
CCATTTCAGACATTACTACAACACCAACTCAATACTTTTAAACCTGTAAGAGTATAACCTCAGTTATGAGAAACAGATTACAAAGGGAACAGTGCTGTAATTATCCTCGCTCTTTCAAAATCCATCACGTATATCAGGGTTAGCCTGTGTATCTTGTTTCTTCTGTTAGGCTGAAGCCCTTACACAGAGGAGCTAAAACATGGCTTCATCATTTGTGTGTGCCTGATTTTAATTAAAAATCCCTATCCCCTTGAAATCCGGTTGACAATCAATTCTCTGTTAAGAGGCTTAAAGGAACCAAGGGCTAGTTTGCCAGCTAAGCAAGCTGACAAGAAGCTCAGCTTAACCATTTTGCTTGCCTTTGTCTTATGTATATATAAAGGTAAAATACTGAGTAGCCAAAGTTGGTTATTAAGCTTACCTATTAATGTCATGTTGTAGGCTACATTGAATAATTAAGGGGAAAGGACAACCCTCAAAACGTTTTATTTGTAAGAGTGGCAGTTTTCTACTCCAATGCATCCCCACAACAGAAACTGCACATTTCCCATACACCATAATGGCTCACAAACTATATGACAATGAAGCATGTCTGATCTATTTGTTGACAAAGCAGAACACCAGCCAACAAACAGTAGAAAACTGAAGATAGCAGAAGAATTCTCTGCAATTCTAAGATTTAGGAAAATCATTCACAGCTGGTAGAGTAGAGTTTCCTTCACTGTGTAAGACTGTCACCATTGCTCAGCAAAACATTACCAAAAGCAACAGAATAAATACAAATAAAATTTTCTGCAAAACACCACAACAGTCAGTGGCACTACGGAAATGTTTCACTAACTACTTCAACGGCTACATTTTTGTGCAATGAGATATAAAGATTATAACTAAAGTTCAGGGGGCAAAAACTCATCCCTAAACTACAGTGGCACGTTGGGTTTAAACCTCACTAGCAATTCCATTGAAAAAGACAGAGGATCTGTTCAGAAGCTTTTTTGGTGCAACCTAACCCCACAGCATGATCATAACAAGGACTTAAATGATTCCCAGTGACCTTGTGAAGATGGACAAGCCTTCTAATATACCAGCACCTGTGAGCTATGTCTATTCAACTGGGCCCTTTCAACAAATTAGTAAACAGAAACATTACACTTTATTGATTAGTTAATCAGTGTGAACTAAACCAAGTAGTATAATTAATCACAGCTTCATCCAATGTGCAAGATAGAGTGAAAACCAGCATTCGGTGTTTATAGGCTAAGGTTTGAGAAAGCCTGGAATAGATCACCAACACTGTCCCAAAAGGTAATTGTAATTCAACCTGAACAGCAGCTTCCCAAAATACTAAAAGCCCACATCTGCTCAGCCAGAGAGAGTGTGCGGTTCATGACGATACATTATTGACTGAAATCTAACTATAGTCATGCAGGCTCCAGGCCTCCTACGCCGAGCTTTTGCTACTAAGCACATAAATTCTGCAAATATTGAGGACATTGAATTTGAGGGAGTTCCAAACGTTAGCATTTAGAAAACAAAATATTAAAATCTGGTCCAAAATCAGCGGACACTCAGAGTAGCCCCATCAATGACCAACACATTCAAAAGGGGGGCTAGGCTGCATCAATTCATTTTAAGCATCCTCTTGCCATGTCTAATAATAATATAGCCTACGTAATAGCCTATTTTCGGGTTCATTATGTTGAACGTAATACTGTCAGAAACCAATGGGGTTATCTGTGATCATAGTGGATTGCAAGCATCTTGCATTTTGTTTTTTATTTTATTGTTTGCTTTCAACAATTCTATCCCTCAATAAATTGACGGAACCACGTCATCCTCACATATTTCACACGTGTAACCACTTAGCCTAAAAATAAAAAGGCTCACTTCGAGAACAGACTATACGGGACAAACCTCTATGCGGTTGCTGCTCCGTTACCCTTGACTGCATGTCACAGCATCCATTTCACCATTCGCCTGTCCTAATCCAGTGAGTATGGGACCTGTCCGGCTATCTCCATCGCCAGTGATGTTATGTAAAAACATCACATCGCCCTAGCATAATCCCAAACATAAATTCCGGCTATTTTGTTTAACGGTTTTACAGGTTCCGTGTTTTGATGTCATTTAAACAAACAAAGAAACAAACAAAAAACTTAAAATCGCGTACTTTTATTTGAAAGGGAATTATAGCCTACGTTGCGTTTGTGACAGCCTACTGTTTAGTCTACGTTCTTCATAAATGCGTTATTGAAAACATCTAATCTTCGAATACCAGCAGAAGAATCCCCGAACAATGTAGTACAATTTAAAATGCAATAAAAGGATATAACAATTATTTTAATTAAACTGTTCGTGTAACTATAACGACTGAGTGTAGAAACGTGACGGAACATGATTTGAATGTTCTTACCTTTGCACACCTGCAAATATTGTCCTTTTCCAAATAAACCAGCCCTCCGTCTCCTCCTTCCACAAGCCAGCAAACTAATCCCTTTTGCTTTTAAATTCCCTGGATACGGTTTACTGTTTGAGGGCTAATACAGGCCAAATCCTCCAATTCAGTAGTCACATAGAGGATATGGCCGTTTCGGTGGGGAATAGTTATCAGGACTAGCCTCGCTGCACTGCATGCACAGAGCAAGGCTGCTCTATTTAGATAGCGGCAATGTGCGTTTCTACTGTTGCTGCCTGTCGCACAGCTGGCTCAATCCATTCTCAATGACGGGGGGTATGCTGGAAACATGACATTGCACTATTTGCCACAGATTAAAAGAGATGGCAAATGTGTCATTCTGAATCGCTACACCAAATAGTATATGAAATAAGTTGTTATTTTTTCAACATAATTTATAATAAAAAATAATGCAGGGTTTTTGTCGGCCTGTATATTATGCAATAGCAAGAAAAACATGCTATTTAACATTGTTGACTAATAACAAACGCAAACACAATGTGAATGGAAAACGATGGAATGAAATCTTATTAGCGTTTCAGTTCATGGGCAACATAATTAACACTAGAAAAACGTACAATGTAAATGGCCTGCTTTTGTCATCACAGAACTAAGTAAGGACATTTTGTAGCCTACATAATTTGGACAATTTATTGAACCAAATGCTGATGTTGATGTCATTAGGAAAACGATAGAAAAATTGACTACTAGGAAATGGGAATGCTATAATGAGACTAAGAGAATTGGCGTACATGGTGCAATTATACAAGTGTAGGGAACTACGTCTTCCTTTAGCAGCCTTAAACGTTGCATCTAGCCAACGACAAACAGAACTAATAGACGTTACCTCCACATGGAACGCACTTCCAGTTTGTGAAGCTGACACGACATAGGCTATCTCCATTAGGAGGAGCCCATTTCCTTGGGCATCCGTGCACCGGTTGCCAGGACAACCAGCGTTCGAGTCGACGTCTGTTCGCTTGTGGATATAAAAAGATGACTGGTTTATATTCGCCTACAGCGTCAGTAATGGGCCCGACCCACTGAACATAAAGTCGATGAAGCCGAACAGGCGTGTGGCCCTTGATGGACTACCCGTCTCTACACCACAGTTAAACCAACCCCTGAGATTGCCATTTTAAACGACAATTTTTATTCTTTCTTGCTGGCTGGCTGGCAGACTATCTATCTGTATATGTATATATGCACAGTGACGTGAAAAAGTATTTACCCCCTTCCTGCTGATTTCCTCTATTATTGCATATTTATCACGTTGAATGGTTGCAGAACTTTAGACAAAATGTAATATTGGACAAAAGGAAATTGAGTAAACACAAAACACTTTTTTTTTTTCAAAATTATTTCATTTATGTAATGAAAAAAGTTATTAAACACCCATTATTCTTGTGAAAAGTAATTGCCCCCTTAGATGCTCAATCAAACAATTTACCAAATTTAATTGATAATTAGATTCAGCTAATTGAACACAGCCAGGCATGATTGCAACCAGCCCTGCTGAATCTAAACCTCACTCATATTGAACCTCATAATCAATGTGAAGTGGTCACCACAAATTTTCTAAGAGTACACTACACCACAATCAAAGGAAATTCCAGAAGAGATGAGAAAAAAGAAGTTGTTGACATATATTGGTCTGGAAAGGGTTGCAAAATCATTTCTCAGCCTCTGGGGCTCCAACACACCACAATGAGAGCCATTATCTCCAAATGCAAAAGACTTAGAACAGTGGTGAATCGTCTCAGGATTTTGGTACTTGCCAAAAGGGTGCAACGACAACTCATCCTGGAAGTCACAAAAGATCCCAGAAGTACATCCAAAGAACTGCAGGTCTCTCTTGCTTCAGCTAAGTTCAGTGTTCATGATAAGACAAAGACTGGGCAAAAATGGGATTCATGGGAGAGTAGCCACTGGTGAAAACCACTGCTAACCAAGAGAAACATCAATATTCATCTCTCCTTTTCAAGAAATCACCTGGATGATCCCCAAGCCTTTGGGATAAGGTTTTATGGACAGATGAGTCAAAATTCAAACTTTTTGGGCAGTGCAGGTCCCATTATGTCTCGTATAAAGCAAATACAGCATGTCACAGTAAGAACATCATACCAACAGTCAAACATGGAGGTGGTACTCTGATGGTGTGGGGATGCTTTGCTGGCTCAGGACCTGAATGGCTTGCCATAATTGAAAGAACTATGAATTCGGCTCCAGAAAATTCTTAAGGATAATGTCTGGGCATCTGCCTGTGAGCTGAAGCTGAAGCTTAATTGGATTAAGCAGCAAGATAATGATCCAAAACACAAAAGCAAGTCCACATCTGAATCAAACTTAAAGTATTGAAGTGGCCTAGTCAAAATCCTGACTTTAAAACAATTGAGAGTTGTTGCAGGACATAAAACTAACAGTTCATGCTCAAAAACCTACCAATTTGTCTGAATTAAAGTAGTTCTCCAAAGAAGAATGGCCTAAAATTCCTCCTTAGCAGTTATTGCTGCTAGATGTAGTGCAACCAGTTAAGTGGGAAATTACTTTTTCACATGGGCAATATTGGTGTTTGATTATTGTTTGCATTAAATAAATGAAATGATATTAAAAATGTGTTTTATGTTTACTCAAATTCTCTTTGTCTAATATTACATTTTTGTCTAAAGATCTAATCCATTCAGTGAGACAAATATGCAATAATAGATAAAATCAGGAAGGGACAAATATATATAATAATTCCAGATAGGCCTATATATATGCCTGTGGGGTGTATTATTGTTTGTAAAGGATAAAGGACTAGAATATAGACAGTGCCAACCAGGCACGTGATCCACCTGACCTCGATTCTCCAAACTGTCCCAGAATGGCATTGACAGGATTCCATTCAAAGTGTGAGGTCAAACATTCTTTGTTCATCTAGAAGAGATCTCCATTGGCAGGACAAACAAATTCAGAATACCCCAATACCCCCCCGCAGGCCTATGCAGAATGTCAAACGAGAAAAACAAAAACGCTATGCTTTCATTCAGTGGGTAATGTAAAGGATTCCCTCTGGACTCATATATAAATGCACAGTAGGAATGTGTGCAGTAGGGACATTATTCACTAAGCACTGTGTACAGTCAGTATTTTAGTAGACTGCCATTTCTGACCTGCTGAACAAACTGATAAAAATAAAACTCACTGAATTTTTACCTTGACTCTTGTGTATATAGAGTCTTGTGTATATAGACTCTTAGAAAGCCTTTTCTGATTATTTGTCATGGACAATACATATACACATTGTTGCACTTTAAAAACATGAAACAGATATATTGTACCATGGGTTTCTAGCCTGAGCTAATCTGGAACCCATGTTCGTGGTTATACTTTAGAGTTTTAAAATAAATATTATTTCATTACAAAAAATAAGATTAAACTTACATTCAGATACACGATGACAGTTAGAAGGATCCATTTTCAAAGGATTCCTTTGAAATAAAATAAAACACAACTGGACCTTTTATGACTATTTACAGGTTTAATTTAGTTTATTTCTCTAGTTTTACTGCAATATTAAGTTATTTAATATTTTATTTAAGGAGCTGTATGAATTATGATTTAGTGGATTTTTTTATTTTTTGCACACTGCTTTATTTAGCCTGCTTGATATTGTGGTTGCTAATTTTAAACACTGGGTGGCGCCATAGCTCTGTAAATCGAATCCGTTTTCCTCTTAACCATTGCTGAGATAAATGATAGATGCTGTGCATTTAAATTGGGTTTTTAAAAAAGGTAAGCATTGGATCATTATCCTCCTGGAAGACTTAACCATGATTCAGTTTTAGCCAGTTTTAGTTTTAGAGGAAGCCAGGATTTAGTCTAAAATCTCCTGGTCCGTGATTGGAATCTATGACATGCATCCTCACAATGGGCCTCATTCACGAAACGTGTGTACAATCAAATTTGATCATAAACTGTGCGTAGGAATTTTGGCATTCCCCATATTTTGTCTTATCTATCTGTTTTCTTATGCTAATCACATGGACATGTGATTAGCATTTACAAACAGTCAGCAGGGATATGCACAAAAACAAAGTTCCATATTGGTTTTTCATTAGAACATTTTAATGAACAAAAGTAAGAATTATTTATGTGAAAGAGGCCCAATGTTCAGAGAAGCAAAATAGCCCCACAACATCACATATCCACCACCATGCTTCACAATCGGGATTTGGTTCCTTTTCTACATGACCATCCCAGTTTTTACACTAAACCTACTGGTGGTGTTTGTGGCCAGAAAGCTCTGTCTTTGTCTCATCTAACCATAGAATCTGGTTCAAATCAAAGTTCCAATGATGCTTAGCAACTACTAGACACTTACATTTGTAGTTTGACAACAGTAAGGGCTTTCTTCCAGTAAGCTGTCCAAATATCTTACTGGCATGGAGGTGGACCTAGGATGCAACCAACTTCTGTAATTCTCCGATTCCTTGGAGAATTGATTGGTTTTTGAACCATTTGTGGGGGGGTTCACATACATATTCTTCCAGGCAAGTTAATTACAACTCCAGTTGTTTTTAATTTTTTTTAAATTATTGTCCCAATAGTAGATATGGATATTTTCAAGTGTTTTTAAACCCACTGCCTAACTTATGAAGGGCAACAACATTTTGTCTCATTTCATTTGCGTTGTCTCCAACCTTCCGTGTTGATAGATGAGTAAGGAAGTTTGGCACGTGCGTCACCTCATATTTATACCTCAGTGAAACAGGAAGTCCTAGATGACCACTTAACAGTTCCTAAAGACTCAGTTGAACTTAAAAGGTATACATTAATGCAATATACTTCAATTCAATTTTGTTAAAAAATTCCTAGGGGTATCAATAATTGTGACAGACATGTTTCTGATGAAAAATATGTATTTCTCAATGAAGACATTTGTTTTCTTTGACTAAGAAAGTTTATATTTTTCTCATATTTTCATTGCAAGATAAAGCAGATAAGCAACTTTTTTCAAAGCCTTTTCCCCCCTCATCTTTACCAGGAGTTCCAACAGTTCTGGAGGGCACTGCTCCAATCTAACACAGGTCTAATATTATTACATCTAAAATCCTTTCTGCCTTTTGATTTTAAATGTAAAAGCAATATTACTTCATGGCAACTATTTTGTTCTGCAGTTCAATTACTATAGGTTAAGCATATATTTCACCACACTTAGGTTATTATTAATTTGTTTATGTAATGTTTACCAAAACCAAATAAATTGTGAGTAGTTAAAATATTTATAGTGTAGTGATGAGATTTTTGGTTATGCACCTGGTCTTTAAATGTAGGATTATGATGTAACTTTTAAATGTATGGATACTAATTACAGTTTACCTATTTGCCCTAATCATGCTTACACCTGAAATACATGTTTAATAATAATGTCTGTTTGCCAGTGTGTATTGAAGCCTGATTTGTAGTAGATTTTCCAAGTAGCCTGCTACCTTGGAAATTGGCTGTAGAGTCAGCAAATCACTAGAGGTCGCATTGCAGCAAGTGTATTTAACGATTATATCCCAGCCAGCTTCCGGACCACACCAACTGAAAACGTCGGTGAAAGAATACAGACAAAAAAAAGATCTCTGCTCATTCATTTCCTTTTCAGATTAGATTGATTAAACCATGCTTGAATTCCCACAGGTGCAGGACACCGTATTCAGAGTCACCGTTCACCGGAGGCAAAGTCACTGGTTTAATTACTGATAGCGGTAAAGTGATTTCAGTTCTTGCTCAGTTCGTGTCTTTAATGAAAGCACGTTCCCAGAGGAAGCTGTACCAGATTCCACATGTAAATGGAGCCCAACTGAAAAGCTACTCAGGTGACCTTGCGCTGCTTGCCAGTTTCTCTCCTTCTCTTAGCGCATGCTGCTGAATTCCCTTTGAAGGTAACACTGACTAAACTGTATACAAGAACGGCAGCCTACTTTATTGATGTAAAATAATTCAAGTGATATTAAATATTATTTATGTGATCTGTTGGAGTTAAAAAGTTCAATTTTATACATGTGTGCATTTTTATTAACATAATTAGTATTAGTTGTTGTTCATAATTGATAAGATTGTAGTTTAGATGGGAGGGGGCCCAGGCTCTAAAGCAGTAAATATAACCATATTAAACTTATTTGATATCAGTGAAGGTAACAAATTATGGTTTTCTAAGGTGAAGGTGGACCCCAAGTGATATGATATGTGTGCTACAAATTCTCAGAGGGACTGCTCCTGTGGGACTTGGAATATATATTGTGTGAACTAAATCCCCTTCTTCAGAATGAAGAATATCGATTGTTTACAGTTCCTGGCTCATACCTTTTCCTTGAAATCTAACAGATGTTATCAAAAACTGTGGTGATAGAAATGGAGAAGAAGGTAACAGCCATATACCTTCCATCACACAGAAGCTTTTGCACCTGCTTTTTATTCTGAGGTATTCAGCAGGTAAACAGGCTCGCACTATTTATTTTAAAAAATTACATAGTTCTCCTATGTAGACAGCACAAAACATACTTCTTGGTAAACTTACAGATGGTTATAGACAAATGTATACCCCATTCACTTTTTGCACAATGCACAATGAGTTCTGTCATTTGAGCCACATGATTACCTGGATCTGATCGTGTCGTTCTGCTCAGGAAGTTGTCTCAAAAGTGTACTGAAACGGAAAAAGCATTTAAACCAGAGGTCTCAGGAACCATGTGAACCAGATAATCACATTACATTTAATATTATAAAAAGAAGATAGATAACTGCCGCAACTAATGGAAATTTACAAATGAATGCCTTCAGTGCAAGACAGAAATCAGCACCCGCTCCCACTCACCTCGATGGGTTAGAGCAGATGGTTGGAACCAGACAGAGTCAGAGCATTTATTCATCTTTCTAACTGTTCATGACCACTGCTCTTCTCCTTGCAAAGCGCTGACAGACATACAAACACACACAATAATATTAAATATATACATTCATTTAATTTGCTATCTCACCATATTTACACGTGACCATTTTACATTAACATCTAAACGTCTCCTCTCGCTTTTTTTTTTTTTGGCATTTAAAAGTATTAAAAATATAAAAATAAAGTTGCTTCTTTCTGTTATTATTTAAAAATATGAGTCCAGTCCTATGTACAGTTTCGTCCTGTGTTAAGGAGACGTCCGTGACTTCCTGTTGCGTTTGGCTCTACGGGTGGGCGGAAAGCTGATGAACTCAAAGTGTCTGGGTCTGTCCATGTTGGGGAAGGGCAGTGGGCCCTTGTGGAGCCTCTTGATGAAATGGACCTCCCTCTGGTTCTGCCTGGTCTTCGAGGCCTTGATGGGCCTTCCTTTCCTGGTGAAGGCCACGTACCAGCCCTCGTATTTGGCATTCTGGAAGGCCGTGTAGTTGTTCTCCAGGACTATCTCTGTGAAGATGCAGTCTCTGCTTCTTCCGTTGGGCTGTGGGTAGGTGCGAAGGGAAGATTTTAACATGTAAAACAACAGAACACGCACATTCCAGCTCAGACAGATGCTGAACTAAGCAGGTGACTAAATAAATTGTTTTATTAATCTGCCATCAAATATATACACAGTTTATTTGGAGCTAGTAAATTAATTGCACTGGGGAGCACACTCGGTGTGCAGATTGCAGAATCATCCTTATTATTTAGTGAAGATTTTAAACCAGAGAGCCGGCAATGGCAAAACAGCACTGTGACAGTGCCACTGGGTAGCACCCTACTTTCTGCTTTACATCACTCTCACTGGGTTCTCAGACTTGGATGAAGTGGTTGAGTGAGCACACAGGCCCGGGTAAATGAAATTCTGGGCAGCCCACTGTGATATGTAAACCCGAGGGCCCAGTTGCCATTTTCTGAGATGGATATGGGCTTTTGTGCTCGGAAGAGTGACGGCGAGCGAGGCTGATAACCTGATTAACGAGGACAAGGGGGGAAAAAGGCCCCAGCATTCCCCAACAAGCCAGTTCTACTGGACCAGGCAGCGTTACTCAGAGCCCAAGAGAAGAGGCTGTTGTGATGTGTGTTGCATTAAGGTCACCAGTAGCTGAACACAGGATCATCACTGACAAGAATGCTACTGACCTTAACCCACAGACTCCAACGCTGATTCTGAGCAGAACCCATTCATGACGCAAACAATAATTTTAACATCAGAATTCCAGAAGGACCACAGCTGCCAGTTTAAAGTTTCAAATAAGACTGGGGACTGCACATGACAGGAGACAACCACTGTCAAGCTCATATCACTTTTGCAATTTCATCTATGTCAGTTGTGTAGTTCTGGAAATGTCTGTATTGTTGCCAAGAATTTTCAAGAAACCTACGGTGCACACATTATTTCTTTGCCATTTAAGAAAACAAATATTTGTGCAAGTAACTCTATACAAATACCCACTCTCTGAAGTTAACTTTTCCCAAAAGAGAGATTTTCATGCTTTCATAAAGACATATTTCACTTTATCTATGTCTTCTAGAAACACAAGTTGTTTGAAAGCAACACTACTACACCTCATATCTTTATTTATTTATTTATTTATTCATGGTTAACACATGCCCAGTCCAGAAACCCAATAAAATAAAATTCTGCTGATAAGTTTTGTTTTCACGGCGAGAAGACCAGAAGATTTCCCCGCAGGAAGAGGAAGACTGACATCTGACCAGACATATTACGGGTGTGAAAAGAATGTTCGCTCGTCCCTGGTACACTGTTTGCCAGACCGGGATCTGTAAGGCCATCAGCCCATGAACCGTGACCAGCCCCTCTCCTCTCTTTGTTCCTCAGTGAGCCAGGTTAGTGCAAGCTACCATTCCCAGCTCCGTCTCTCATATTTCAACTGGAATCAAAGGTGTACCGTTCCATTCATTGTGGCCCTCCCCCCTGTTCCACCCTGTAGCTGGATAATACTTTGATTGCTCAGTCATCACAATGAATTCAACAGACTTTAAAAAAAACCTGCATCTTTCTTTTCCTTTGAGTGCATTTGAAAAAAAGGCCAAAAACGTCAGTAGCTCTTTGTATGTGGGTAGCAATAAAAAAATTGACAACCATCCATACATAGTTTAAATAGTTATTAAACTAAGATGAATAACATTTGAATAAGAACTCTCGTATAAGAAGAATATGATGAATTAAAAAAAAAAAAAATGTGAAACATCCTCAAACATTCCTAGCATGTAAATAAAAGTCTACAATGGGAAACATGACAAACCTTTCCAACCAGCTTTCCCTTCCGGTTCATGCAGAGGTAGCGTCCGCTCTCTGCTCCTCTGATCCGAACCCGACTGCCAAAGGTGTCCGTCTCTACGAAGAGCCTGGCTGCAATATAAAGTGAGGTCCACCGTATCAACACACAGCCCTGGTGAGAAGACAGGTTTCAGCTGCATTACAGCCCACCTATAAACCCATGAAATCTGCCCAGCCCTGAGGACATTTTATATCCGATTGATATATTGACGTTGGCGCATGAGGGAAGAATGGGATGGTATGAGGCTGGTATGAGTTCATCCTCTGGATTTGAAAGAATCTATGATAGGGACAGATGGACCTTATCAGAACCAGGTGTGTAAGCACAGGGAGTTAAAACTAAATGTTTAATGTTTGAAAACTTTAGAGATTACAATACATAATGTATATAATTCACAAATTTAATGCACAATATATTGCAAATGTAGTGATTATAGCTTGTGGATTCATAATGTTAAAATGTCAAGTGCACGAGATAAGCAGAAATAGTTGTGTGTGTAGTGTAAAGGAGCTTGAAAAACTGAAAATAGATGCTTGAAGTGTTCAGAGACTCAACCCGAGGAACAAAATCAGTCTAGATATTTCACAACTACCAACAATTTCCTTCATTGACAAAGCCCATTTAGCACATCCGAAAAGGTGAATGCCTATACCTCAGTAGGATTAGTGTGAATGTAACAATACAATATGTGGCTTATAGACTCTGAAAAAATTGGCACTGATTAAAAGAAACACAGTATGTGCTCTATGTAACAAAATACTCCCTACTAATGACTGAGATACTGGAAACCAAGAAAGATGTTCAGATTACATTCATCAGAAAGGCTACTATTAAATGATGTTAAATATTTGACTTTCAAATAAAATGAACTGGGGTTATGGGGCATGTGAAATTATTAGGAGCCACTTAAGCCTTTCTGGTTTTGCCAGTAAAGAATTTGTTAAAGTTGGTGTTCAGGCAAGTGAGGAAGGGGTACTTTGTTCATGGTTACTTACGAAGTTAAATAATTTACTTTAAAATCCAGTTTTCAAAACAGAACAATACTTAATCCAGACAGAATAAATTTCCCAGCAGAGTATATTATCGAAATTGACCAACAAGGGTAGGCCTAGGTTCATCCTTCCTAATCAGGTCTTTCACCCTTCTTGTGTATTGCACACAGACAAAGGGTGGCGTTTGATTGAATAAACAATGGCTACTCGAACATTTAATTAACATATACAGTACACATAGTGAGAGACCCCTTCGTTGATGGGCTTCTTAATTCTACGTTCTTGGATTTGCCCTGCACAATTGAATGAACCCGTTCCTTTAATTTATATTTTAGAAATATTTAGGTTGTAAAGCCAATGCTTACTATAATTGGTAAATTCTTGAAAAGTAAGGACATGTACAAAGAAAACCCACCGAAAGTGTTGCCATCTTCAGCGGTAGCGGTGACCTTCTTGCCTTGAATCTGGACGTGCTTGCCGCTGGTCCTGCTGTATAGCTGGTAGACCCTGACTTGTCGTCGGCTGAGCTGGTCCGTCACTGCGCCCTGCTCCCTCACATACTGGTTAAAATTAGGAGACGGGTGATTCTCCCCCTTTTTGTTTTTATGTAAAGGGAAAAATAAAATCACAGATTTTTCTCTAATGCTCTCTAAATAGTCGAATGAAACATGCAATACAAGCTGAGCAAAGTAGACCTATTAAGCAATTGGTAGGGATTGAATACTGAATATTGATAATTGGGTGCTGAACTTAACAACAGGCTACTAATACTTTGTGTATTATTTTTTATTGCAAATATATTATCATGACACTTATCGTGTCGTTATTTAAATATAAAGCTGTCAATTATCAAAGAATTTAAAAAGTTGAAGGCTACTTCAGCAAAAACACGAAGCCAATCAATAAGACCTCTAACCATATGCAGACATGGATACACGTTATATAGATACAGATAAACATCAACCATTAATTGCATCATTTTAACTCGTCGCTACTTAAAGATAACTGCTAAATGCCTGGTAGCAAAATCTGTACACTGAGAAGACATACCTGCGCATGACACCACAGCACGAAGAAATGAAAAGATCTGAAATTATGAGAAATTGAATATAATAATTAGTTGTTGTTAAATTTCCCCAGTTACACATATTGTTAATTATTAGATATTAGAGTATTCTTACATGTAAATACAGCGCTGATTTATAGCATACATTCTCTTGATCTTTTTTCCCCAGCGGTCTGACGATGTTATTCCCAAATGCGGCGGAATGTAAATCCAACAGAAATTCTCCTCAAGAGAAATGTGTGCTCCCACTTGACCTGTCCTTTCCAAGTCACTGTTCAAATGAGCAAACTCACTCCATTTAAAAAAAACTTCAGAAATGATCGAAGGTTTCTTCATAAATCCACATTTGAAACATATCTTGGTCCTCTCATCAGATAAAAATTAATCCAAATTCAAAAGAAAAGTTAAGCTTGGGTAAACTACGAGCGTGTATCCAAATTTACAATTACTACCCGGTGAGTCGTCAAATTCCATTATTACTGGCAAAGGAAGTGGCCTCCTTGTTGGGGATGTCTACAATATACAAAAAGACTCATTATGTACACTGAAACTCGTATGCGCTGCGGGGACTTGGATTGGGATGTAACGAAAGCGACTGGTGCAGCTCAGTGTTTACGCTGTCACTGCGTCCCCTGATATATCCAAATTTAAAAAGCCTCCTCGCCCCTTGCGCGTCTCGGTCCTTGGCTGTGGTAAGGTGAAAAATGAGGGAAGACGAGGTCCCTCCCATGTATTTGGAAAAGGGGATCTAGTATAGTGGGTGGGCAATAGGAGAATGCTTGGTGTCACCTTGAAGAAACACTAGCAGTTGAAAAAAAGTTATGAGATAGTAATGTTGTCTATCAATTCAAGTTAAAAGATTATGAGGGAGCAGCCAATCATTTAAAAACGTATTGCAAATAGCAATTATCGGCAGTTGCCTAATAATACACCTTTTATAGCTGCTATATTTCTGAATATTGTAAATATTTAAAAAAAAAAATAACTTAATGCCCATTTCTGCCCAAATGTGTATGTAAAAATGAAAACAATGAAGGTGGGTAAGATTCTACGAAACAGGTCTTCTCAGAGACCACAAGAAAACAATTCCCACCTGCAGAACGAAGAAAGGGGGAAATGTTACGGACAAGCGCGTACTTTATCAAAATTGCAGTCCCACTCGGATTTGATGGACGTAGAGAAACGCTTATCTAGTTTTTTGAAGGTACTCAGACCATAATCAGCCAGTGTATTTAAAAAAAAAACATGTGGTGTTGCCGTGGAGGTCTGGTGTGATATCCCCCATCAAAAGCATTTAATTATCCCCCGTATCTTGTTAAAGGAGTTTCGGCTCACACCATTTGCTAATGTGGTAGCCACAATCAATAACGTCACGTCTACTTTTTATTGTGGGAACAGCAGTTATCTTTTGTTCGATTACGTGGAATAAACATCGACGTGGTGTTAACAATTATCCACAGGATGCCCAAGTTTCTGACTGTTAAGTACCAGTAATTAGTAGCACCGCGCAGATTTCACTCAAATATCTTTAGGGAAATCACTTATTTTCAATGGCCTTTGAAACATAATCAAGGCATAATGTAATTTTTTTAAGTAATCAACAATAGTAGGGTTTCAAATGTATTTTAAACAACTAGAAGTACAGAATTGCGATGAATTGTGACACATTTAATTTAAAGCAATGGAAACAGGTCTGTTGAACTACATCAGAATTTGATCAACCACAACAATGCTGTCAGAAATGCAAACAGTATTTATATGAAGTCACACGTTAGCCCCATGTTGCGATCAGTTTTATAAGCATTCCAACATCATAATTTATTATTTATGCAATATGGAAATAGAGTTTGATTGACTAAATTATAGGATAAATTGGGTTGCATAATTTCCTAATATGACAACAAAATCAAAAGCCTGAGATCAAAGCCGTTTGCTTATCACACAATCAAAGAACAAATCTTACAAACCCTGATTGAGCAACCTGGCCCGTAATTTGTACCTTCTGAAAATCACTGCTGTCAAAGTGGTGCTCTTGATTTTTCTCTTTGCTTCTCAAAAATGCAATTTGAGGAGACAAAAGACCACCACCCCCACCCCCACCCCCAACAGCTCAGTAGAAATAGTTATCTGAGTAATAGTGTAAAACAAGCCTCATATTTTAGCTTTGGACTTTAAAGCAAAGATTACAAGGGAGCAAAGAGCAGTTTAGTTTCTGAAAGACATCTTGCTCTGTAATTATTCCATTAAAACCATGCTTTCACTATAAAAGAGTGCATTCCTACTCAAGACATCACGTAACTACAGTCTGAGTCTTTATTGTGCCAACCCCTATGCTTACATCATCCCACCATCCCTCTGTCTTGCAGATTAGTCGTCAAACACAATATTTAAGCATCTCAGACAAGCCATTTGGCATTTGAATGGGGGAAATGCCTTGTAGCAATTGAATCCACTTGTTAATGTCACTTCAAGGAAGCTTTCATTCCATCAATCAATTTGCATTGCCCTGACAAAGTGGCCTTCACTATAGGAAAGCAAAAAGAAGAAAGGATCAATATCTGTCAAGATGTGTACCTAGTATGCATTACATTTTCACATAATCTGATTAAATACTATCCAGCAATTAGCCTATTCTTTGTCCTTTTGTAGAATTGAAAGATGGTTTTAGGTTGTTCCAAGTACAGTCTGCCTCAACAGAATACTTTCCCCACCCCCTCACACCATCCATCTGACAATAAGAAACACTCATCTAAAGTTACTTTTGATTACTCATTTTGTTATTTATTGTCAATTCTGAGAGTTATTCACATTGGCACAGTGTTTTGGATGAAGGAGGTAGTGAACAGTCAAGTTAGGGGATTCTCCTCTTTTTTTCCAAGTGATTACAAAAAACTACTTCAGAGGCGACAGGTGAAAAGTCCCTAATTTGGCAACAGCATAGGAACAGATGTGACAGCGGTTCTGCAGAGCTAAATGAATGGGGTTAAGGCAGTAGCACCTTTACAGTAGACGCAGGTCATTTGTCTTGCCTGGAGTTATGAGCCAGCTCCTGAGGCGGTGTAGGGGCAGGCTGAGGGGAGAGAGAGCTTTTGCAGTTGCTGGCCTCATCACTGTGGAATTCACAGTTCTCCAATGGGCTGCCTTGGGTGACAGCGAGGCTTTTTGGGAGAGGGATGTTCGAAAAAAAAAGAAAAAGAAAAAACAAGCGGCCTCATGAAACACCATTGCCCCCCCCCTTACTCCCCCCCCACTCCAGTTTACAAAGTGACGGTGAGATCTGAGGACTTGCAACCCGATCTTATTTATTTGCGTCTCGGCGAGCTTTACTGACCCGAACGCAACGATGGAAATAACCCACCAGCCGGCACCTACAGCACCGGCGGCAAAGGTACAGAATTCCCCCTGGGCCGAAAAACCACTGACACCCCACCGGAGCTGGGCAGCCGCCTGTTAAAATAAGACCGGGTGACGCTGCAGAAACATGGAACAGGTGGAGGGAGGGTTCTGAGTCAAGGGTGAGGATCCGATGGGGAATGGGTCCCATGCAGACCAACAGGCAGGCAGGCAGGCCCGGACTCTCAGACTGACTTGGGGATAGACCAGCCTCATCATCCCCAAAGCACAAATGTAGCCGCAATCCGAGCACAGAGGGGAACACCCTGGTGACACAGGGGAGAGGTTGAGCGCTGTGTTGGCCATCAGTACTTGAACTGGCAGTCCATTTTAAACGCAGAACATAACCGTGTCGCAGAACGCGATTATATCCCGAAAATGTTAATGTTTCATTTTTAGTATCGGTAGTTTGACATTATAAACGAGCTGTGCTTCTTTACTTAGCCCCCACATGCCAAGTAAAGATACATAGCTCGTTTATGACCTGAAAATGCTTTTGATGACCTGTCTGAAACCAGACAGTCGGATTGGTGCGACTTTCTAACAGCAACATGTCAGCATTTTGCTTTTGTAAGCAAAAAAAGGCAAATTGTGAAACACAGGTCCCCGGATCCGAGCTCCACTGTACCGCGGGTTACTAGTGAAAGGAGGACTGGTGGTCTCCAAACAGCTCCAACCACATCGTAAAAATCTCTGCCATAAAGAACAACTGGCCACTCATTCTGACCCCACAAAAATAGAGGCAAAGGTTTCTAATGTGGGTGGTCTCGCTTATGAAAATTAGAGGCCTCTTTCAGAGAAGAACAGGTAGAATGTCAAACTACCAATCAGATCAGAAGTGGCAGTCTACCTGTTCATTGAAAGAAGAGTTTTCTATTTTAAAACTGGTCCTGCTTGGACTTGGGCCCATGGTACAACCAGTGCTCACATTAACCTTTCAGTCTTTGTCATTTCTTTAAGTACTTTTTCAGTCTGAGCATGTCATTCACAAATATGAAGTTATATGCAGTGCACAGCCAGCTGTGCTTAATATGCAGTTGGATTAATTGAAATTCACTGTGATCAGTTTAAACAAAGTTATGGAAGGGAAAGGAAAATGAAATCTACACCTCTTTCGAACATAATATTCACTTGAGAAATGCACAGATGTGACACAATATATGAGGACCCTGACTGTCAGTGAAGCAGTCAAAAATGGAGAAATGTGTAATTATTGTAGGAGCTGCCCAACCCCCCCACACGCACCCCTGCCATTTGCAAGGGTTCAGCTGGCCATTTGACACAGCTGACACAGGCAATAAATTTGAACTCGTTCTCTCTCTCCTCCCCTTTTATCTGTTCTGAGGGCTAACCCCTCTGCCCCCCCCCCCCCCAAACACACATTCTGAATAGTGCCACCCCCTAATCCTAAAAATGAGAAGTAACGCTGACTACATGAATGAAAACACACATGCATATTATTCCTATAATACCTTGCCAGTAAACCATCTCCTCCTCTGTTGTATGGCTGAGCTCTCTCTCTCTCTCTCTCTCTCTCTCTCTTTCTGTGTGTGTGTGTGATCACTCAATCAATCACAAGTGCTCCCATAATCGCTCAGGCAAGGCAATCTCTTTTTAAAGTCTCAGGATTTCAACACGGAGGCTGCGGCTGCATTGACGGCCATGGGGTTAGGCCCTAGACCAGCCGTCCTGACAGGGGCTGAGCACTGACTAATGAAGACACGTTTGGCGATCAGTCAGACTATTCGCAGGCACTTTAGGGTCAAATGCATTAAACAGCGAACTGGCAAGCAGCACGTTCATTTCCACTGCTGCCACAACGCTGATATATTCATGCTGTAATTCCCGTTAAGAGCTGTTGAATTTATGCATGAATTTATATATTCCATTTATGTCATTAGCCCCTGGGAGCCACCAACAAAAGGGTATGCTGATATGACGCTCATGGAAAACTACTATCACTTAAACGTTTTTCCATAGGATATATCTTTTCTGGAATATTCACTGAATCTTTCAAAACTTATTTGTTGTCCTGTTTTTTTGACATTTGTGACTGTTTTGCACTCCTACGGTGCACTACAACCATAAAATGATGAATGAAAAAAACAGAAAATAGTTCATTTTCCTTACTAACCTAGCATGGTGGCAGCAGGGAAAAGATAATTGGATAAAATCTAGGAATATGGCCCGTTTAAATTCTCCATTGTTTTCTTGTTGTTGTACGATGGCTCACGTCAGAAGTGTGTGAAAGTCAGTCGGACTGGAGTTGTTAGTCCGCGCTCTGCGGGATGTTGAAAACAAAAGGCCCCGTTGCCGTGGCGCTGGGAGGTGCGGACGCCTCGCAGGCGAAACCCGAGTTGCTGATCCGAGATTAACACCCGCCGGGCCGCAGACGGGGGGACCGGGCTTTTCGAGCCGCGAGGCTAAGACGCTGGCACTGCGTCAGACATCAAAAGTAAAAATGTGACTCAGGCGAGAGCCATTCGCGGCGAGGCAATGAAAATAGCCGGCTGACGCCCTGCTCCGACGGGGACAATCGGGGCCTCCCTCTGCCCCCCCTCCCCCCCCGGCGCGTCGGGAGCATCTGTGTTATTTTTACGGAGCAAAATGTCAGCGCGCGGCGAACACGCCGAAGACGCATGTGCGGCGGGGTGAGCCGCGGGGTCACCGGGCAGGCGTATCGCTTTCTGAGGACGGCCCGTGTTATTAGCGCCGCGCAGGGAGGAGAGGGCCGAGGGGCTCTGCCTTCCAGGACGCGGGAAGCGCTCTACGACACAGGAGCAGACGAACGTTTGGGCTGTGAAGCGGTCTCGCGGCTCGAAAAAAAAAAAACCCCCGTCTAATTATTCACCGAAACGCAGCGTTTCAATTTGGCGGGAGAAATGGAAAAAACAGCTGCCGGCTGAGGGTCCTCACAAAAGGTGAAGCGGAGTGATTCTTTTTTTTACGGAGAGGGATTTGTTCGAGGCACTGCGTGAAGAGCGAGGCGGTTTTTTAAAACGGCCGCTCGGCCCCGCGCTCAATTGTCAGACGAAGATTCCTGAGGAGCCACCGGGACCTTCCGAGACACAGCTTGTGAACCGGCCATCGCATACCAAGTTTAAATAGGTGTAATTAATTTATTTAACAGCTGTATCCGGGCACAACAATCTTCAGATCTCAATACCAAAACAAAGTCTTTTTGAGAGACTGGGGAGGAAAAAAAACATTCTAAAAATGTGACCTCTTAACACCGGCATTTGAAAAAATAGCCATTTATTTGAGATTCGTTATGCTCCCGAATTCTTGTGAGCCACTGCTCCCCGAGGACACATTAGTCCTTTTATATTTGACCGTTTTGGGCTTTTTAAAGACTCGGTGATGGGGCTTCTGCAGGATTCATTCTGTCATCGGCTGACAGCACCAGCGCATCAGACGTGTGTCCGTGCAATTCTCTAGTGTTCGGAGCTGCAGCCCGTTTTCTCCCAGACGTCCGCACGTTTCCACATTTTAATTACAGTACAGTGCTTTTCCACAATGTAGTGTATTTTTCATCAAATAGATATGCCTATACATACCAAAAAGTGAATGGAACCCAGCATAAATTCACTGTATTATATAGACATGAATATAGTTAATATTATAGTTATAATACAGTTATACATGTGTTTAAGTCATCGAATTGGTGATAATAATGTACTTAAGGTGAACACAGCAAGGCATTCACCCAACAAACTTTGGAAAGAATACAATACCCACAACCCCCCTCAGCCCCCTCACACCCATGTATTTTCCAAAACCGTCTGGCGGTGCAGAGCCGGCTCTCTGGATTACAGTAGGCGGCTGTGGGGCCCCAGAATGCCAGCCGCTCCAGCTGGTTTGCAGAGCACTGTAGGCCGGAGCAGAGTGGAGCGAGGAGCAGCTGTCGGTCCCTTCCACCCCTTACCCCTCTGATCTCCGCTCTGCAGTTCACACCTGATCACCGACGACTGCACTTCACCCAGGAATTTTCCATTTTCTATTTTCTCTCACCCTCGGCCCCCACCCCCCACACGGCAAGACAAGTGGTGCCCTACAACACACTGGCCGGCGACACAGAGAGCAGGCTTTGGGTGGGGGTGGGGTGTGTGTGTGTGGGGGGGGGGGGTGCAGCAACACGTCCAGCATTTCAGTTACGCCGCTATCGTCTCGGTTTCTGTGGGAGGGGAAATTCTTAGCGTCGCTGTTGTGACTTATAGCGAGTTAGCTGCGGCCGACCGGAGCCACGTTGACACAGAAAGAGTGACTTTTAATACGCCACGCTCAACCTCAACACGATGTCAAGGCCTTTGTCCTGCGTTTCTCTCCCTCAGCCCCAGCACCGCTCTCTGCAGTTTGGGGTTTAATGCGAACAGAGAGATTTTGAAATAATTCTGTAGGGATTCTAATGACACTCTTTGTCTAGGACATGTTGTGGCAGGGACAAGAAGGCGTATATGTCTACAGCACACTTGTATATTGCCATTACAAAAACAAGTTTTACAGCTGTACTGAAGCAAGCCAGCATGTAAAAGATAAATAAAATAAAAAAAATTTATTTGTGCCACTTGCGACAGGAGACTGCAGAGGATATTGTAATTGCGCTTGCTGATTAGTACTGGACTAGACTCAGATGTTGCTGCACCACCTGCTTTTCCTCAGGAGAACGGTCTCAGAGATTTAGAGAGGATAGGGTTTTCACCGCTACGGAAGTGAGGGATAAAGAGGGCTTGTTCTTGTGAACAGTAGATCGAGCGACACTAATAAGCATGTACTTTTTTTTAAGCTGCCTACCTCTGCCCGGCTTTACAGGAGAGCAGAGGAACACAAGACCTATTCTCTGGGTTTTCATTATGGGAAGTAAAAAATGGGCACTGACCCATTCTTCTTCACTCTGAATATCTCCAGAACTGCCGCATATAACTATATCCCCTAATGTACACAATCTGCTCTAAGCCATGAACCTACACATGCTAGAGGAGAGCCAAAGAACCGTTGGTTTCGCTGAACTGCGATTCAACCCCCAGGCTGGTGGCGATGAGAACTTGGGGGGGGGTGAGTGGCTGTGTACGGATACTGTCCCGGGTCATCGACAATGTCCCTTACCTGCCGGTGACCTCAGAGAGGGGCGGAGTTAACCCCGTCAATCTCTCCTCACGTTTCTTTCGCTCTAATCCTCGTCCCTCCGCTCCCCTCCCCCCCTTCGCCTTCGATGGGGCTACTCGCTCCCAAACCCCGCCGCCTTTTCTCCGGTCCCACAGCCGCCCGAGCTGCCTCCCATGGCGGCCACCATTTCAGGGGCCTGCCCTCCAAGCCAGTCTCCACCAAACAGTCCTATATTTCACACATATAATGACAAAGTCAAACAAGGGCTGGGGACACACGGACTTAAAAGTGTGGGGCTGCTTGGAGGAACGAATGGGCAGTGCAGGGTTTCTGTGCAGGGGTAGAGTTTGCCCTAATCATCCTTATCATATCTGAAGTGAGATTACTGTGGTCTTTAAATAAAAATCTCCCATAATTTATTATTTATATAAATTTATTAAGTTATTTATTACAACTTTTTCTTTCCATTCCAAGCACTGACTCTGGTGGTCGTCAACAATTCACAGTGGAAAAAAATAAATCACAGAATTTCACCATTTCAGTGACATGATGTCATTTTTCAAATGGAACAGTCATGATTTTGTTCGGCCATTTTGGTTTCATGTCTCCTGGGTCAACATTAAAAATGATCATTTAAAATGACACCAGAAAAAAAAACCTCAGGGAAGGCCAAGTAAACTCTTTTCTGTCTCCGGGCAGTAAAGAACCTGAGTCTAGTCAGTTAAGAGGGGTGGAAGAAGGTCTTGTGGAGTGCTTGCAGTTTGGCAAACAAGTCTCACTGGGCAGCCCAAGTCAAAAGCTTACAATTACATTCACAATAGCACACAAAGTAATGGAAGTAATTGGCTTACCTTTGATGCTGGGGGAGGGTCAGAGGGTCACAGAGAGAGCAGGGTAACAGGACACCTCCAAAGACAGCACTTAAACACTTCAAAAAAACACAAGTGCGGCTCCTGTTTCCCCCCTCACCTGCAACGCCGCCGCCGCCGCTGCGCGAAGCTCCGCAGCAAGTCGCTACAGGACCCTCGCATCCGCACGCACGCCGACAACACAGACACAAAGAGCGCCGTGGCCGCCGCCGCCCGTCACGCGTCTCCGCGGTTACCGCCGCCGCGGCCTCTCGACCGACCCTCCGGGAGAGGGTCTGTGACACCGCGCGGACGCGATCGTCCTTCAGTCAGCCGGTCACCTGAAGCTCGCCCTTCAAGGCCTTGGACATGAAAAAAAACCAAAAGGAATTACAGTGCTGGAGACACTGGGAGGCAATCCTGTAGTAGTTATCGTGTTTTAGGCAGGGCTTTTATTAAGGGATTTCTAAGATATGTTCTAGCTTATTTTCAAATGATGTTTCACTTTGTTCCCCAAGCTTGGAACGGCAAATTGCTTTTCTAGGCCTGTCCCAATGCTGTAACTCTAACCATAATTGGGGGGGGTGGGGCGGGGGGGTGCAGACTGTCACCCGTGTCTTTGGAAGCATTGAACTGTCAGCCATTACTTTGCAGTCATCATGTAGTAGGATTACACTTCTTACACAGCTCTAGCAAGCAGACTGTAGGTGTTCGATGGACCAGAGGAGTCATTCTCACATGGTAAGATAGGGCGTGGTGTGCCAACTCATACCTTCCCTCCCTGGGTGATGCTACAGCCAATTACACTGTGCCCTGTGGAGCTGCCAACCACAGTCTGCACTGTCATGATCAGCAATCCTTTCCAAATTGCAGAGAGCATCTCTGTACTGAGGACAGTTCTAAATGAAGCGTTCTAAGCAACGTTTGATAGAATATGTGGTGGTTGATCTACATGGTAGTACTCAATGCTTAGGTGATCTAATGATGAATTTACTGTAACCTTAAATTAATTTAACATGACATTAATCCAAGCATTGAATCTTGTTTAAGTGTATGCATTTTTATCGTGCATGCGTGTGTGTGCTTGACCACTGTTACTCCGGACTGCCAGAGATCTGGGGTGGGTTGTGACCCAGAAACAGGTTGGGGGCACCAATGCAGATCTGTCCATGTGAAGCACAGATCACAAACTGCAGTCCTAGTGACCCATATTGCCTGATGTTTTTGTACTGTTTCAACACCTACTGCATAATTTAAGTTGTCGATTGGCTAAAGACGTCCACACATCCAGTTTTCAAGGCCTAAATAGGCTGCTGATTGAAGTGAAAACATAAAAACTGCAGCCACTGAGTTTGAGATCCCTCTATCTTTATGCACAGATATTAAATGTAACTGAGGTTGTATCATGGTGACATTTAATAGAGTAACAAAGGTTTCAATGGTTTATCTTTTAACTTCTAATAAATCACAGGGAAGAAAAGCCAGATAAACAAATAAAATTTAGGCTCTTTGGCGTAATTCACATATTTACCACATTTTATCATAAAATATGTATTTTATCATGATGATCATTTTGACACTTTTCCACAGTTGTCATATATCCATGGCTGACATCAGTTGGCCCAGGAAGAATCACATTGGGTGCATTGTAATATGACATATGACTCATTAGGAGAGACCTGAGAGGTAAATGTTTAAAAAAAACTGAAAGAGAACTGAAAGCCATAGATCCCAATTACTCAGTCAGTTCTGGGCCGGGCAAGTAGAGCGTTAAGTGATTTCTTTTTGCGCGGCAGAGCAGAGTTTTGGAGGGAGAGCCGGAGGGACAAGAGAGGATCTGTAGTGGAGCGGAGGCTTTGAAATTCATCCCGAGAGCTGCTGAGTGAGAGAGGTCCCAGACTCAGAGCCGAGCCCACCGGAACTGCCTCCCAGACCTCGGAGCTCAGGTCCGCTCGCATCGAAACAATCACACAATTAACCTCCCTCTCCCACCGCGCTTAGTGCACGCTGAACAGGAGAGGAGGCCGGCGGCCATGTTGAGATCCACGCGTTACCATGCCGCGTCGCCGGCCTCATCAGAAAATGGTGGCCGACTGAAAACGAGGAGCGAGAAACTGTCATTTCCCACTGTCCTCTGCCAGGCTATCAGAGAAAAGAGAGGGAATATCGGAAATGAAAGGAAAATAAAAGAAACAGAAGGGCCTGGCAGAGGTTTAGGCGGGTTTATAGGTATGACACACTTGTCCTCTGGTCAAAACAACAAACCCGCGAGACACTCTCCTCTGAGGTACGGGGGGGTGAGAAGGTGATCAACAGATGCTGCACTAGTCAGCAGGCAAAGAGATAAAGACACAAGTTTCGAGAATGTCTATGGTTACATGTCAGTTCTGAGAGCTCCCAACATTCCAGAGAGAATGTCTCCCTCCCTCTCTCCCTCCCTCCTCTCATTCCCCCCTCCCTCCCTCCCTCTCTCTCTCTGGGGCTGTCAGATTGAGAGGCAGACAGAGGGGTCCACAGCAGGGGGAAACTCTGGCTGTCCATCACCGGGCCCCCCGTAGCTCACAGTGTACCCTGTCACACTCTAATTAAAACAGAAGCCGCACTGAAGGGCACTTTCTCAGGCGAAGCTCGCTCCGGTAGCCGACCGAGCCGGCCGGGGTCTCCACCGCCAGCGACCGCAGGCCCCGGGCATTCGGTTTAAACCGTAAGGCCAGGTGACTTACAACACGGGTCAAATCGACCTCAAAGCTGCCATCAGCACCGCGTGCGATTCGGCAAGAAGTGAACACTGGGAGGGCCAAAATATGAATATGTGCATACGTCTATGAAGTACCAACACCAACAGCAAACAGGGAAAATTTTATTTACCCAAGTAAATAATTATCATTAAAAACATTTCGATGTAAATGGAAACTTTTTCCCAGAAAGATTATACTGAATGTAATTAAACCCTGTGATTCTGTTTTTATTAGGACAACATTGTAATGGCACATTCTGACCATGTATTGAATTAGGACAGACCTTTATTGGTACGTTGGTGATTAGACCTACATGCCTAGCAGTATAGGTACATTATTTAGTCACATGATCTGGACAAACAATTCAGTGTGGTCAGATTGAACCGTGGTTTATAGTCTACAGCTCATTTATTTGGAAGGTATACACCTTCTCATTGTTCTTCTGAAGTTTTTAAGGGTTACAGGCGAATGCATGTGTCACATTTTAATTACTTTCAACAACACACAGAGTCACTCTTTTGAATTGCGCAGCAGGGAACAAAGGAGGAACACAAACGATTTGTTTAAATGTACAAATACACACCCTTTGAGTCAAAACTCCCCTAATGGGGATGGGGGGGGGGGACTGAATACCATCCTGTGAGGTACTGTATCTTTCTCCCAACCCACCCACCGCAGACACTAACCGCTTGAATACACAACGGCACCTGAACCGTGAAAGGAAGGTGAAAATTAAGTCTAAGTTTGAGGCATTAAAAAAAGAAAAACCGGTTTATCTCCCGGGTGGAACGGTTTCCCTCCTCTATCTGACACACAGGGAGACAGGGGGCTGACCTCAATGGAAAACAGCATGGTCTTTTACAAAGACCTGTTAGAAACAATTAGTCCCGACCGCCCGAGTTTGATTTGGGGGGCTAATTGCCGGTTGGGGCTGAGGCAGTGTGTGTGAGGTGGCCGAGAAGCCCGGCTACTATGCAGACCCTGTGGGTGAGCAATGCCCAGACAATGGCCGCCTTTATTTCACATTCAGGTGCTACAATGTAGGTGTGCTCAAAAGGACTTAATCCCACATTCAGAACCCCACAAGAAAAGTCTTTCACATTGAAAGGTAGTACAACACTGTTTCAGGTATGTCCTTCTCCCCACCCCTCCATTCTCGCCCCCCGCCCCCCCAACCCCCACCCCACCTCCTAGTCCATGTGACAAGAAAAGAAAAAGCAATTACCTAAATTATAGTGTTTTTTTTTTTGCTTACGAGATAGGAATTCAGTTTCTTCCATTCCGGGGGAGCGGAGCGTCCGGGGGAAACCCGATCCGGCCGCTCGGCTGGGAGCACCTCGGAACGCTCCGCTCGCGTCACCTCAATGGGGCCGCCGGCTTTTCACCGAAGCCAATTTGACTTGGACGGCTCGACTTTTAACAGGCGGGGAGAGCGCCTGTCAGGGGAACGGCCCGCTCTGAAAGGCAGTCGGGCCCACTCCTTCCCAGTTCATTCTTTCGCCTATGGACACGCCGAGCGCTTTTGCTTTCTTCCAGTCCCAGGCGAAGTCAGGCTTCACGTCCTAAGTACCCCTTTACTCTGAAATCTCACCTGCTTTCTGCTCCTTTAATCGCCTGACTTTACATTCCTTCATGCAATTTAGAAAAGCCTCTCATGTACAGGTAAAGGGGAAAGAATTTGAGAACAAAAGTGAAGGAATCCATGCAAGCCAGGACTGACATCACGTCCAAAGAGAATCAGAATATATTCTCAACACAATGCCATTTCATCACGCTAAGTCTCTCACGAAAAAACTTGCTAAACCTGGCTATGGAGATGCCAGATCCATATTGGCTGCTAAACATATAACTGCACTTCTTAATATAATGTTTTAACAAGACAGCCAGCATATTTAACAAATTTTTTAAATGGCAAGTTTGCAATCTTTGCAGTAGCTACATATTAAGCATCATTACTTAACATTTCTGAATTCATATGTTGTTGTTGATCATTCTTCGGTCAAGAATAACTGCGGAATGACCCAAGCAGCGGGTTCGTGCTACGTCACTACATGGGCATCACATAGGACATATCTGCAATCATTTCCGGAGGACTTTTTAACACGTCCCTCTCACGGGCGCGCAGATATCCGGGTAACCCCAGTTTTCCTAGCTTCCTTTCGTCCCCGTGCTCTACAAGGAGAAATTTACATCAAAGGGGGTCACAGCCAGTCAAAGGGGCAATAGAAGAGTGGGACTGACAAATGCGCCCGCTGTAAAACTTAACAAGGTGTGAATGGCCTCCCTATGCCCCGGCCCTCCGGTGCGGAGAAGCCTGCTCGCATTCTCAGGGCCGGGGGGTGCCAGGTTCCGGGGGAAGGGGACACTTGTGTTTGGAGAGGAAACATCAGGTGGCTGGACCAGGCCCTACCCGTAGAGCCGCTGGACACTCCTGATTTATCTGCGCGCTTCCCGAATTATGTTCCTAACCTCTTCACCCCTCCGCCATTTGTGTTGTCCTCCTGGCTCTGTTCAGACAATTAAACACCCGTGCATTTGCCCCCCAACCCGTTTCTCTTTGCCCCCCCCCCCCCCCACCCCTATTACCCCAGCTCTGGGTGTCACCGACAGTTCAGCGAAGACACCCTCGTAGGGGGGACCGGGGTCCATCCGTTGGGAGAGAACGCAGTTCCAGCGATCGCCTCTCTAGTGGAGGACATTCCAGGACTGCAAATAGCCCCCCCTTCCTCCTCCTCCCTACATACACACACACACACACACACACTTTGAAACCAGATGCCTTGACACAAAGATAATATGGCACTAGACACAAGGCCACACATAGAACACAGAAAACACAGATGCTGGATCCTATTGCTTTTTTTTTTTGGGAGGCTGATGTTCATGCCGGGCAGCAAGGTATTCTGGGAAATTATTAATTATCTTGCAATCTCAGTTCATAACGCAGCTAAATATTTGAAAAATGAATTGGTTGTCATTATAGTGTGATAGCACATTTTACACACCAAATACTGTATCGTGACTTCACCACTAATAAACAAAAATGTAAGACTTTGCACATAACGCCCAACACAGGATAGACTTATGAAAGAGAGGCTGGCAGTTTGCAAGTGGAGATATTTTTTCTTTTCTATACTAGGTATCAATGTGTGTTAAAGAGTTTAGAAAAAAAGACGAAGAACAAAAAAAACAAAAAAAAAAAAACAAGCCAATTTCAAATGTGGTTACATCAAAATAAAAAGAAAACAAAGCGTGACGTATTCATGCATACCAACTAGCCCCGCCCATCTAGCTTTTAATTATGCGTTTGGTGCTCCACACAACCATTTCATTATTTCACTCATCTTTATTTTCTTAAGCCTGATGTGTGATAACAGCATGGGCAGAGTCCAGCCAGGGTGACCCAGCAAGCAAAGAGACGCCTGTCGCTGCCCCGCTGGGCACTGTCATCGGGCCCTCTGCTGCGCCCCGCCCCTCCCCCCGACACCTCAACAGATCCCCCCCTCAAAGTCCCCCCCGCAAGGCCCCCGCTGGGGAGCTCAACCCGGCTCGCTCGCAAAATCACCACAGAATGACAAGACACAAGAGACACGCCCTCACCTGGCAACCCAAATGTGCCTTTAGCGAGCGAGGGGACCTATACAGTCTCTTCAGTGGAACTATGGGAAATGCAGTCATCTCCGCTATACTGTCAATACTGTCATCCTGAGATAAGAAGAGTGGAATAAAACGTCAAATATGTCGTACAAGTTTAATATCTCTCTTAGCCAACCAGGCAACATTGCTATGACCATTGCACCGACGGCTGCATAACAATCAGAAAGTAGGCCTGTTTCCGTAGACTCCAGTATGAAATGATGATAAGCAAGGAAACATTTTGTTTGTTGCACGCAATGAATTAAGCAGTATGGTTTTCACTCAGTTATCTTAAAAGGAGAGTCATTACCTATTTGCACATCTTCATTGACCTTTGCTTCAAATACTGGAAGATGGAAGGGACTCATGACACATTGGCACCCTCTGCTGGTTCCCCATAAAAGCACACTGTGGTTTAAGCAAATAAATATCTTGGGACTAAAACATAAATAATTCAGAGAAAAGGACTAATACTGTAAATATTTGTGCACATGAATAGTTATTTTTTTGTGGCAAAATAGAATTACATTACATATCAAGACTAAAACATTTCAGCAGTCATAGCTTAATGATACAGAACCATTTGTTCCATCTTAGAAACTACATTGCTGTACTTCTTCCTGGGCCATCGGCCGGATCGACCTATTAGGAGAGCTCAGGATGACTCCTAATCAACTCCTAAACCATTATGACTAGCTTATTCTCAAATGTGAAACAATAAAAAAGCAGAATTTTACAGCACATAAAACCTACCCTTTACTCTCATCATTTTACGGTGTACGTTCCCTGTCCTGATTATTTGCTCTGAGGGGGGGAAAAAGCATTACCATATAATCTGACATTCAGAATTCAGCTGAGATACCTGAGAATTACAGCCAGAACATTATCATTTTTGTCACAGTGTCCTGTAGCGCGACTGCACAACACTCTGATTGTTCTGTTTCCAGTCAACATTTTTAACAAGGCAACTATCAATTTTCACATCAGAGGTAGCATTTTATTCCTTCTGAAGGTTAAGATGTAATAATGCGTGATAGAGACAAGTAAAAAAAAAAAACCAACAGGACTTTCTGTTAAAATAATGTTGTCTCTTGATCACCATTATCTTTCTCTTAGCACTAATTCATGAGGCAGAGCAATAACAGTTCATTCAATAACAGTTCATTCAATAAAATGATCTTACAGCCATTGCATCGTAAGATGGTTTTATTGATGTTATATACGATTAATACATTTTTTTTAACGTTTTGCAAACTATAAAGAAAAGTCAAATGTGCAAATAAAAGAATGATTGCAATATCAGTGATTGGATTTTGTGTGTAATGGGTATATGATGCATTAACAAGTTATCAGCAATGTGAGACAAATGTACCTGTAAGAACTAAGCTTTTATACCAACATTACCCTTCTCCTTCTTTGACCACAGGAGGGCATTAGCTATTCATTGTTGTGAACTGAAACAAAAGCTCCAAATAGTTTACTGGTCACAACAATTCAGCTCAGTGAATAACTGGGAATGGGAACTCAGAGAGGGCTTGACTGCAAAGATGCCTCTTAAGCTTCCAGAATTGCTGGAGGGTAAAACATGACTGTACTCCTTCATTCTAACTGCTGATACAAGATGGCTGGAAGGTTATTCACAGATCAGATCTCTTCGGAAGCTCTAAATATATTATTTCATATTTTTAAGAGTGTGAGGTTCTTCAAATTATTGCTGGCAATGTGGCATGTGAACAGATGTCAGAACCGTGCACTATGCACCTTTTGTGGTTTAAAATCAGACTTTTCAAACCACAGAATGCCATTGGGAATTCATTGCGGTGAACTGAAAGTAAATGAGCCAACAGCGATTGTAACCATCATCATTTATGGGTGCAGATCTCCTGAGAGAGGAGAGAAAGTGGGGAAATAAAGGGAAAAAAGCGGTGGAATACTTTTTTTGCTTCCAAGGAGTAGTTGCGTGGTTATAAATTCCCACAAAAGGTATTCTCTCCAGCTTGGCACCACAGTTCTAACACAGAAATCATGGAATTGATGGTTACCATTCTTTCCATTTAATTTCTCTTAGGAGATGCTCATAGCAGAGCTTTCTGTACACAAATGAGTTGAAAGTGCTCAACACTTCAGCTTCCAAACTGGTTTTGCACAGATAACAATATTTACATAGTCAATATTTACCCACCATTTTGGCCATTTAGAAAAATGGAGGCTATTTAGCAATCACTTTGATGAGATCAATGAAAAATAAACTCACTGACTCACTACCAATTCAATTTATGGAAAAACGGTCAAATAAAACCTGACCAGACGAAGATTCCAAAAAGATTAAAGCTCACGAGTGTTGCATAACTTGCTTTAAAAATTTCAAAATGTCTACCTAACCACCCCCCTCCCCCACCCTCAACAGTGTGAAAGAATTTACAGTGAAATGTTTCTCAGTACAAACCAATGATGTTTATTTTGC
The DNA here is from genome assembly GCF_013347855.1 of Anguilla anguilla. Taxonomy (NCBI): domain Eukaryota; kingdom Metazoa; phylum Chordata; class Actinopteri; order Anguilliformes; family Anguillidae; genus Anguilla; species Anguilla anguilla. The sequence continues at coordinate 11,296,672 of NC_049210.1, read as the reverse complement.
AGTCACAATGCTTACACTACATGTAGCAGACATCCAAACAGTTCAACCAGCTACTTTATCACTCAATGGACCCAACAGTCTCCAAAAGAACACATTCACATCAGGGAACCAAACAAAAATAAAAAATTAAAAAATCCTAACAAAAAAAAGAAAAGAAATCAGTTTAATATCCATGAGTGCTGAACATGGTTAGAGATGATCTACTTCTTCACATTTAGCAGCAACATTTGTTCAGAATAGCAGAAGTTGCTAATATACTTGTATACCCACTCCGTATTTCTAAACGTAAGTTTTAGAGCTACTGTAGTCTATGCATTATTTTTTTTCAGTTATTGAGAGTAAGTGGGCTGTTTTGGAGGCATTTGAAATGTAAAAGGGTTTTTTTTTTTTTGTTTGCTGGAAAAAGGGCAGCGAGAGAAACGTAGGACCTGTACCGTCTCGATGGTAGCCACGCCCGGTCTTCGCCCCGGCAACGCGCCAGCCTTTACACGTAGCGCGAGACGATACTCCTTCGGGGCCTCTTCGCCTCGATGGCGGATTAACAGCAAAAGCCAGAAGGCGATTTGGCGGGGAAGCCTGTCTTGATTGGGCCGAGGCCGCGCCGGCCCGCAGCAGCGTTAGCGGTGACCGCTCGCGTCGCGCGAGATTGTTCTGCGTCAACGGCGTGTTCAGTCGGGCTGGGCCTGAGAGCGGAGTCGAAAGGCAAGGCCGGCGGTGACCCAACGGAGCCCGGCCGAGGGAACGCGGTGAGGAAGAAGAGCCCCGTTTCCAGGGGGCGGGGTTAAAGGTCACTCTCACGGAAACCCCTAGGTTCACTGAAGGGGAGAGGATGCCCACTGACTCAGACAGATACTCCTCAACCAACATCTGCAAGGCAGCAGGGGTCTGTATTTACAAATCCTTCCGTGCTCAGGGTCGCTTGAAAGGTTAGAGGTTGGGGGGTGTGGGGTGAAAAAAAAAAATCTACAACAGGTCTGATCATTCAAAATTCTCTCACGCCCAAAACCCTTTCTTTCCCCCTCAAACCAATCCCCATTCTGCCACGCACTCCTCAACGCAACATCATCTATCACCTGGATATTTCTCTGTAACCCTTCACACACATCCGAACCCTGCACTCAACACTGTTGCACTAATGGACCGTAAAAACTTCAATCACACTATTTTTTATTCTTTTTTTTTTTTTTTTACTTTTTCAAATTGAATTATTATAAACATCGTTCAAAATGTTACGAAAAAAATGTACACTTGATTATTAATTTATACAAGGCAGACAGAAGCAGAGTATTATAATTTAGCAGCTCCCCTCCTGTTGTGAGGACCCTTTTTTCCTTCTGGGCGAGAGTTCGGAGAGGACGTTTACCTCAGCGTTTTTAACGTCCTTGCTTCTCCCCAACTGTCCCTTTTACCCCTCTGAGCCACAGCAGTCAGTGCATAGTCACCGTGACCATCAGTGACCTCTGGAAACTGACTTTAAAATATACATATAAAAAGCACAAAATAGGCAAGGGTGGAAGGAGGGCACCAGGCATGGAGAGGTGTGGCGGGTGGGGTGCTGTGGTGGCGGCCCCCCTGGCATCCGGGCCGGGAGGGGGGGTGGGGGTACGAGGGGGGGTGGGGGGTGGGGTGCGCGAGGCCGTGGGAGGCCGGGCGGAGGAATGTCAGCTCATCATGTCGTTGCTGTTTACCCCGTACGTGGAATTCTTCATGGAGTCGTTGACTTCCCTTCTGAATACTGAGAGGTTCTGTGTAAACCTGCCGGAAAGGAAGCCAACGCATGAGGCTTTAAGCGCTACGACGAACAGCCGTCTGAAGTCTGAAGAAGAAATTACCATCTGGACCATCAGGACTCGAGTTAAAAAACTATGCAAATCAATGATTCTGCCACCAACACGATGGAAATGAAAAGGTATTCTCATTCTCAGTATTCTCAAGGACAACTGAAGCTATCATGCAAAAGTAATATATTTGGCTAATCAAATCTGCAGTGGCTTGGTTTATTACAAGAAAAAAATTACTGCATATCAACAGAAATGAAGAAAAACAATCAATATAAACATAATCACAGACACATATAATACATACAGACTATGGAAATGTGCCCACCTGTCTCGGTTTTTTGTGAGTAAGTTCCGTTCAATGCCTTCCATTAGATTCTCGAAGCATAGGTGCATGGCTTGCTGCTTCTCCGGTGGCTGGCTGTTCACTATACTGTTTCTCAGCTCAGCAAAATACTGAGAAAGACAAGACATCCACAGGCAGAAACCACACAAGGGTTAGTACACCGCAGTTACGCCTCGCATACACCAGGGGTCACATTTCCTGCTTGCACAGTGATGAAATGGACGTAAACATCACCAGCGGCGCCAGAACACAGGACGTACTCCAAAAGATACCAAATGCTTTTACAATAGTGCTCAAATGCACTCTAATAAATTCCACTCCATGCTCTATGGAGGATAAATAATTAAAATGCAGTTGTTACTCATTAATACTCATAAATGTAGGAGGCAATGGAGCCTCTAAACTGTACCCGTGGCCCACAGAAAAATTCTGAAGCCTTTGCCCCAACAAGTAGAAAGAAATGTGAGCGCTCCACAACGCCGAAAATAATTAGCCGTTACAGTGACACCTCGACAGAAGACGCCCAGCGACGAGACCCAAGCTCACCTTCTCGTTTAGCAGGATCAGGCCCAGCAGCGGCCGGGACATGGACCACTGGTTCCGGCAGTCTTCGAAAATGATGATATTAAGCACGGTCGATAGCATCTGCAAGACAAAGCGGGCAGACCGTGGCACCACATTTCACACGTTGGGGGGGGGGGGGGGGGGGGAATCTCCCTCCCGTCGCAAAACGACAAACGGGGGGGGGGGGGGGGGCAGCTGTTAACAAGGGACCGGGCACGCACGGGGGGGAGGGGGCGACCCCTCTCTGCGGGCGAGGGGGCGGGCGGGGCCCCTGCTCCGTACCTGCTGAATCATCTCCGGGTGCTGCTGCATTATGTGCAGGAAGCGGTCGCTCTCCTGCGGCAAGGGGGCGGCCCTTTTCTTCGTGCTGCGCGACAGCTGCTTAAATAAATAGGTTACTATGTGGTCTAAGCTGGAGCAACATCCTGTACATACCATTGTGTCTGGAAGAGAAAGGAGATGGGATGGGATTAGATCACGCGGGGGGATGTCTGAATGCACATGGGAGGGGAAGGGGGGGGGGGTTGGGGGACTGAGAGGCTGTTTGGCTGTTCGCCCTCAGGGCAGGGGTGACATTACCTGGTCACAGTGCCACACAGCTAAAGCTACATTGTGGGAACTAGAATATGAGTAATTTGTATGACTGTTATTACTCACTCAATATTAGAAAAATACTGGCACCATATAATAGCTCAATAATTTTGAAATAGTACATTTTTCTTCTCACAAAGAAATTGTGGAAGAGTAGTCTTCAAACTCCTTTATGTAACAGCACATCCTGTTCACCTGCATTTCTAATACAACCTATGTGCAAAATCCACCTCCTTGGGATTTAAATACTGAGGGCACACACAGAGGTCTTATTGATTATTGAGGGAATGTGTGAAACCGCCCCAAAATGAAGGTGCAGAGGCCATACAGAAACACCACACCCTTAGCAACAGTCAAAACAGCTACGCAATTTATTCAACCAGTAATGCGATGGGATTTTAAATGGACAGAAATTGCAGGTAGTGACTCTGATGGCAAGCAGGACTATCTGCATGGAATGGGGCGGAGAGCCACTGTGCTAACCGGTTAAAGCCAGTATTTACCGAGTGCAGTAAGTCCTTCGGAGATGGAGGAGAGAATATACATGATGACGTGCGGCTCCAGACTGGCAATGAAGTTCATATGGTCCTGGGTCAGGACCTCCAGCAGAGAGTAGTAGGACTGACTTAGCTTAGGGTAGTCCTGCAGGAGAGAGCAGTGGAGGTTAACACTGGATAGAAACGATAGACCAAAATGTGCACAAATCCATACAAATCACTGTTTCTCAATACTGGCTAGAAAGAAGGCACCATCACACATGCATGGGTCTAAATTTATGGCCCCTGCAGAGCTTTAAATAGACAGACCTAGCTGGCTGGTACTCATACAAAAGGTGTGTGACTTGCTCTGTCATAGCACTGACAGCCATAAGCTCAATGGGTTTGCTGTCACTTTTGGCAGAGGGGGGTAAGAGCTTGTTTCACTCTATCTTCACTAATCTTCACTCTAGTGTTTCTTTTGCGCCTCTACATCATGAAACCTATGCACTTGTTGTACGTCGCTCTGGATAAGAGCGTCTGCTAAATGCCTATAATGTAATGTAAATGTAATGTTTGAGGCCCCCTGGCTGTGAGGGGTAAGAGCTTGTTTGAGGCCCCCTGTCTTTGGGGGGGGGTGGGGGGGTGGGGGAGTAAGAGCTTGTTTGAATCCCCCTGGCTATGGGGGTCAAGAGCTTGTTGAAACCCTATGGCTGTGGGGTATGAGAACTTGTTAGAGGCCCCCTGACTGTGGAAAGTAAGAGCTTGTTTGAGGCCCCTTGGCTGTGAAGGGTAAGAGCTTGTTTGAGGCCCCCTGGCTGTGGAGGGTAAGAGCTTGTTTGAGGCCCCCTGGCTGTGGAGGGTAAGAGCTTGTTTGAGGCCCCCTGGCGTGACGAGTTTGCTCACCAGCAGGTCGCTCTGCGGGATGGAGAGGAGGAGCTTGATAAACGTCTGCAGGGCGTTGTCCAGCGCGTCGTCCCCGTACAGGCGGAAGACGCCGAAGTTGACGTAGTTTCCGCTCAGGACGGCCTTCAGCATGGAGAAGCAGGTGGAGATGCCCTTCAGCTTAAGGGCGTAGACCTGATCCTTCGGAACCTCCCCTATCGTCAGGATACGGTTGCCTGTGGTCAGGATGGGGAAAAACAAAGACTTCATTAAGAAGGCCTTGCATCTCAAAGCCAATCATTAATTAATAAGCCTTAACCTCAAATTGCATAGATACACTTCATAAAGATTATAATCTAGGTCTTACCAATTGAACATACTTTTTTTATATTACTGACTCATACTGTCAGATATTAATTCCACCAATTGATGTTAACCATCTTTCTCAAGGTCAGCTATCAATCCACTAAGAGACAATTGCACTTTGCACATTGAATACCAAGCAGAACTAAAAAAAAAAAGAAATAGCTAATTTCCTGAACACAATACAACCTCACTGGTGTCAAGCCTTGACTGTGCCTTCTTTTCATAAAGGTTTACAACACAAATTTACGAATGCATGCCCTTGCGAAAATTAAATTTGTGCCGTCATATCTACCGTATGTAGTGATCATCTTGCTGGTTTCTCTGAAAAGCAGGATTCCATTGGGTGATGAAACGTCAAACTGTAACCTCTGTGACCTACAAGATTTAAAGGCTGTAAGTAGGAAGTGTACATTTACATAAAAATAATCATTTGTAAATTCACTACTGGAATCTGTGGGTCCACACCTACAGAACAATGAATATGCTTTGACACAGCACTTGGATCCCACTGCTGCATTGCAGGTGCTCTCCATACACCAGTTTAAGTGACAGGGCAAGATAACATTTACACACTTCCTTCACATGAACAAGGACAATCATACCTGTTGTGAACGAGCTCCGCCATCAGTTTGAGCACCGGTGTGGTGCATGCTGGGACGTGGTACCACAGCTCAATGGCCCTCTGCAGGATGGGCATGTAGGTGGGGTAACTGACGGTAGCAGAGGCTGAGGAAAATCATGCTGAGAAAATGACCAAAACAAAGACAGATTCCCACCCCCGTCGAGTCAACCCTCTGAACAACATCATTAGACGGCTCAGAGTTCGAAAAAGAACCGGTTTAAGACCACACACCAAACTCTGTTTGAAGTGTGTACGCCTCTGGACACTGAAAGGATACATCCAGTCAAACAGCATCATGAAGCTGGTCTTAGCAGTGAAGGCAAAGGCAATCCCTCTTAAATCTCTCACAAGGCCCACCAAAGTTCTCTGAAAAGTAAACAGCCATTATCTGACACACAGGACAACGAGGAAGAAGTCAAACACAACTCCGAGCAGTTCATAAACAGTGGAGAAACAGAACTGGTTAGTCAGACTAATCCGTGGTCGCTCGACACTCACTTTTGCTTCTTGCTCGTTGAAAGTGTTGGTGCTGAACATCTGTGCTACAGCTTCAAAAGCAGCAGTCAAGGGCAACATGAACTGCTCAAACTGGTCCTCATCTTCACCTGCAGACCAAGACCCAGACAGACAGACAGACAGGCAGACAGGTGAGTCACACAGCAGTCGGCAAGTTCTTCCAATGTGCTTCCAGCGAACAATGGGACACATCTATTTCACTATCTCAACTCACATCAGTCCAGCCAAAAAAATCCAGAAATATAATGATTAAAGCGTTAAACAAAAAAGCAGTGCAAGATGAGATCAAATTAAACACTGAGCCTATGACCTCAGGGAGTCCAGTTGGAGCAGCAGTACAGGAGATACACATTCACTGCTTCTCACCCAGGTCCACCATCAGCAGACGCCCCAGTGCAGTGTAGAAAGTTGTCCGACACCTCATGTCACTGAGGTTTGACTGATTGTTAAGGCCCAGGAAGGAAAAGTGCTCGCTCTGTTCAGACAAACACAAAAAAAAACAAGACAATAAAAAGTGAGATACCACAATTCACACTCACACTTTTTTCTCAGTCACTTGCCTTCCATTATTCCAAAAGTGAGTGTGAGGAAGTGTGAAGGCGTCAGGCTGGCACTTACCGTGTGGTTGTTCAGCATGAACTGGACAGCGCTGAGTTTCACCAGCTTTCTCACGCTGCTGTAGGTACACTGAGAGTCAAGGAGAAGTGTAGTACTGACGCACTACACACAAAAAACACTAAAGCCCAACGTCAAAAAAGAGAATAGATGCCTAACGGGCACATCGTGAAATATAAAGAGGCAATGAAATGAGTATTTACAGGTTAAAAATAAAAGGCTACAACTCATGACTGGACAAAGCGGATAGAGCTCTTTTAAGTATGTCACACATATACTGTGAGAGTAACCTTTCCGTACCCTCGCAGTGAAGTGCATACTTCACGTTTGAATGAAAGGTGAAAGTTGAAGGTAGAACGTAAATGTGAGGGGAGGCAGCCAAGCGGACAGTAAAAAGGATATCCAATGGAGAGGTCGTTGAGAAGCTGAAGGGTCTTGGAGGTAATGGGTTCACATCTTCCCCAGTACTTCAGATTAGTGATTCTACACAAGATGCAAAACCATTAGTTTTATGGCAAACAGCAAAATATCTGTAAACAACATTCTCTAAAATGATGTAAGCATGTCTGTTTGCATAAAGGAGCAAATAAGAAATGATGCTTAAGAGACTGATAAATATATACACCAACTTCTATACACTCTAATCAATCCATAGCTGAAACAACAGCTTCCAGCTAAGAGGTGTATTCACTGAAACAATGCATCGTGGGAGATGAAGTTTTGCTCTACACACATTTTCCCGATGAAGACGCTTAGCACCATGGTTTCGTCGTTCAAGCCAAGGACCTCACTGAGACGGCGATAAAGCTGAGGAACAGAGACAAAAGATCTAAATGAGAAACTCCACAAAGATTTACACCACATCGTACAGCTTTACATATTAAACTATACACATCTGTCATTTTTATCCGTGTGCTTAATTTCCACTGATTTGACCTTATTAAGGGTCACATAATGATTTTATCATATACGTGAACTGACATGTTCACCTAATTTTTATGGTATGTAAAAATTTGATGATGTATTTGTACTATGATTTTAAACCGATGACTTCAAGATTTCACAAGCCATTGCAAACTCTTTGCCAATGCCAAAGAGATTTTGATGAAACATATGATGGAAATTGTGCTACAGTGCCAAATCGGAAAACCACTTTTGCTGAGCACGACAAAATTTCAAAATCCAAAACATTTCATAACATATGGATCAAGCCATATTTTACAACTATAAACGCAAGCATTAACACGTGTTTGTGAGCAAACGGGGTGAACTTTCCTTTAAAACGAAATGGATATATGTTCCATTTCAGGTTTCGCAAGCTAAAATTGAATCAGAACCAACAGCCAGGAGATAATCTGAAACAGATTGTCGAACACATATTTAAAAGAAATACCTCTGCACTAACATGTACCATACTCTAAAGTTCTTGAGAAACTTGAGCCATGATCCAGGTCAACCAGGACCCGAAGACTGCCAAGAGGTAGCTAAATATAAGCATGATAAAGCTTGTGTTTAATCAGAGCTCTCATTTACAGCCATCTGCTTAGCCTAGATCCATTTTTTAAAAAACATATCACTGATGATAAAGTAAACCGACACAATATTAATACAGACAAGAGGGTTTGAGTTATGTTTAAAGTCAATTATGCTGTAAGTATAGGACTCAGCTGTTTCCGTGGTAATCCTAATTTGAAATGTCTTTAACTGTATGTTTGTTGTTAACTCCTTGTCCATTACAATTACATTACATTGCATTACATTCTGCAGACAACTTACACAGCCTCCATACAATCCATTCATACAGCTGGACATGGACTCAAGAAAGTCTGATTAAGTAACTTGCTCAAGGGTACAACAGAAATGCCCCATCTGGGAAATTCACCTACACTCAGAGTTCCGAGCCCCGTTCCCTGACCACTATGCTACACAGCCATACAATCTTTACAGTTGATTTGAAAATAAAAGATTTTAAACCATTATAGTATATCAAGGGTAAAAAAACTTTCATTTCATTTGAACCATCTAGGTGTTGTGTTGATCGAGCATTACAGAATGCTCTTAATCTTCTGCCAGAAACAAATTTAATACCTTTTGGCATGAATAAAAACTGCCAGCTAATGTGGCCAAGGTTTTATCACACAGTCTACTTAGTGGAAGATATTACCTCCAGTAAATCTAGCTGGCATATGCCCACAAGCTTTTCAGAGGAGCTTCCAATGGGAATTATTCACTTGGTTCAATGCAATGAGAGAATCATCAGTGTCATTGCTGGTCAGTGGAGCCCGAACACAAACACACACACAGAACCTCCAATTAGTGCAACTGCCATCACAGCTGATGCCAACTGCACACTTTCCAAACAACCTCCATAAAACTGTCAGAGTGCAGTCTTGTGGATGCTTGGTTTGAGTGTCCTCTGCTGTCACAATGCAATGTTGTGGCAATCCTGGCTCATGAGATAACCATAAGATCCAGTGGTAGGGGGTTAAAATAGTGTAGAATATGAGGGGTTCAAATACTTTAATAAGACAAATCATACATGGTGGACTATCAAAACTTCTCCCTTCATTCCACAGGTCAATCACTGCCTACTATAGCCCATAATTTAGGAAAGCAAGAAGGAAACAGTGACGTTGAAAGTCCAAAGCCGACAGAACACTAAGACTAAATCAAATTCCATAATAGCAGGGAAAGGGGACAGACATGAGTAAACTACCATAACCACTTATCTGAGATGTTCACATTTTGAAGTCTCTGGACAGCACAGATAAAACATATTCAAATGACATTTTATTTTACCCTGTCAAATATTACTGCATTACTGCTCTTTCAAAATAAAATAAAAGGTAATTGTTATATGACATTAGCTGCATTCAGAGTTGTCCTTCAAACAGTTAAATCAGTGATGTTTTGTGAGCTGTGATGTCACATGTGACCTAAGGGTTTCAGGGTATGCCTCTACACATCCCATATAAGCTTCAGTGTCTAACCGCTGTGAAATGACTGTCCACAAACACAGCATAAGCAACCAATTACCTTTGAGGATTTTTGCACCTGGTCTCCGATGTAGATTTTGCGGAACTGCTCGAAGAAGCTGAGCATGGCCAGCTCGAGTTTCTCGTTGCCAGCCTGCGCCAGACGGGAGTCGGTCAAATTCATCAGCTGCAACACCCTGGAGAGGAGACAGCAAGCCAATGACAGCGCTCACGGTCACGTAACCATTCGACAGAAAAGGGCAGCGTCACCATTCTATACAAAACACATTTACTTGCCAATGTATCACCTCTAAATTCTTATACTCCTATAGTTTCCAGAGAACTATGTACCGCCAATTACAACGTGAAACTAAACGTACACAAAGGAGGCTCAGCCTCCTCTAAGAAATGAAAAAATTAAATAAAATCTGGGGACTGCTAGAAACACAAGAGCGGATTACTTGCCGACACACTAGCTCTCCGTCCATAGCGTCCTGCTCGTCCGTGCTGGCGAAAGACACTCGCCCGCCAATCACCGCCCCGATGATGTACACCAGCCAGGTCAAGCGCCCTGCGGCCACAGAAAGATTCCGCTACGGTCAGAATTCAGACACTTTATTTATTTTTCATGCATGTTTTATAGCATCGCTTCCTGCATGCCTCTGAATCATGTAGCGTACTCATCTAATTGCTCTTACCGTTTAAATGCTACTCGCTTTGTTTCATTCCTTTTCCATTTATATTTTCATGACAGTGGCCTTGGGTTTAAAAAGGCATTTCTTTCAGCATAAAATGTATTATTAAAGGGAACTGTCAGACTGAGTCACCCAGAAATAATGCGAGTTATAAAAGATTAACCGGATGGGGGAGGGGGCTGTAGGCCTACAGTACATCAGCGTGAGGCCTTCTCTTGGCTGCTCAAGACCCTGGTCTCTCTCTCTCGTACCCTCCTGCACGGCGATGTCCATGGCGCTGGAGTTGGTGGACTGCAGCAGCTCCTGGTAGGACTGGGCCGACTGGTCGAACAGCTGCACCAGCAGGGCGCAGGTCTTCTCGTACTCGCACCGCCCGATGGTGGACAGCTGGTCCAGCTGCTGCTGCACCAGCCCCGTGTCGTCCAGAGGGTCCTCCAGCCCGTCTCTGCCGAACAGGACACACGTGCCCATCACGCTCACTGAACACTGCTAACAGACCCTTCAAACTGCTCAAACGATGTCATTAAACCAATGAGCGCATTGATAAACTTAAGGCTCTCAGCGGGAGCCGTGTAATGAGAATGACCCAGATCTGTTCCCTGAACCCTTTATATCTTACACCCACTGGTTATTCTTTATGCATGTCTAGACAGTGCAAGTCTAAGCATCGCTAAAAAGTGCAGCCTTTTCTCTTATTGCCACCTCTTATCGAAGGTAAAAACCTTAAGCTACCAACTTGAAGTCTGCCAATGCCCCAGCCACTCAACTGTGCTATATTCCTCTTAATGCAGTTCATTTAAATAATTCCTGACAAAAGTCCTTTGCATGAAAACACTTCACCTAAGTAGCGTGGGTTTGTGCGTGAGGCTCAGAGACACAACAGCAGGAGATGTAGAGAATGTTCCAGAGCGAGAGCCTCCCTACCTGAGGATGATGTGCACAGACTCCAGGCGGGAGGTGATGTAGGCCTTGGTGACCTCGGGCGTGTACGTCTCCAGCAGGTGCGGCTCGGTGGCCTTGACGTACGGCACCGAGGCCGCCAGGCGCTGCCACAGGCTCAGCAAGTAGTGCACGCTGTTGGGGGCAAACTCCCAGTGCTGGGGGCAGAACGCAAGGGGAAAATCAAAGGTTATTAGCAGGCGGTTAATCAGTTCCATGTATAGGCCCTGTTGTATGGCTCTTCACCCAGACTCAAGCTGGAATGCATTCCGTTTCCCGTTACCAGATGTGGAATGGCCATAAAGACGCGGGCTCTCACACAATACAGTCAGGTAGAAGAGGAAGGCTGGGCTTACAATTCAAGAGCCAGTTAGCTGTCGTAGCTCCTTCACAGCCACTAAATTTAGCTCCGCTCAACACTGAACTTCAAATAATAACACACGCTGTCGTACTTGAAGTTGGTAAGTACACAAAATGTATTTATTTTTTAAAATATCTTGACGCTTGAATAAAAAACGGCTGTCAAATTGCTTGGCCCACTTACAAAGTGAAAAGAAACTGGATCCAGAATACCCAACAGAGTTTCAGCAGCAGGGAAACTATACACGGACGTACAGTATAGAGCGGCTTAACTGTACCCTCATCGAGATGGTCTACAGAAGGGAGCCAGTGCAGTCCTGAGCACTGGGTATCAGGGCAGACTCCAGCTCTAAACCACATCACTCATTTTGTCATGATCTTGTGCTCAAACTATGCCAGCTGGCCACCATGCGGGCGCAATATCACCAACAGTAAATCATTCATCTGCACCCGTGCCTCACAACCCTAACACACAACATCAAGCTACTTTTTCCTGTCAATTTTTGCCTGTTGTGACCCAATTGAAATGAAATCTAACTGAAACAACCAGGTTTACAGTAAAATACTGTAGAATGTGGACCTGTTTTATTTCCAGGATTAATCCTCTTGCAACAACACTGCTGACCAATTTCACTCCTTATATTAGCCTGTGTGCTACAGTGGTAAGCACCAGCCACTGGATCTTCGGAAATACGGTAAACCGCAGCTAAGTTTTACCAGCACAATAACTCACCTGTAGGCTTGTGACCGTGAAGTTGGCGATCAATCGGATGACCTCAGGGTAGTTCTCCACCTTGACTAGCTCCCCAAGCTGGTAATTGCTTTTCAGCCGTGCCAACAGTCGACAGAATTCGTGGTAGTTGTTTGGGTCCGATAAGCTCTGGAGAACAAGGGAGAGTCATTTATTACCTCCTCACGGGTGCTAGGAAAGCCGTTTATTATTCCAAAAAAAAAAATAGGTCAATCAAGAAGCATTTCTTTTCATACATAAAGATGCAGATTTAGGCCCCCGGCCTTGGATTCCCATGCAATTAGGCAACTTCAAACATGCACTTGCACATAATCAACGGTCACACCTATCTCAGATCCCAAAGTACCTGGGGGTTCTCCAATATCCGTTTGACCCCATCCACAAGATGGGACAGGAACTTTGCTCTTTCTGCATTGTTGAAGAGGGATCTTCGAACCGAGGCTATTTGTACTAAGCATGATAAGACCTGGACACAAAAGCAGAAAGACAAGTAAAAAATTCTAGTAATGCAAAGCGGAAAAAAAAGAATTGTTGCCACGACGTCATTTGAATCGATCGACTGGCTTGTGGATCATTTCATTTGAAACCAAAAACACTCCGCACATTTTGCTACTCTGAGAGGTCTGTGAGCTCACAAAGCCCACATTCTCAATCTTAATATAAAAACTGAACCTGGGCTGCCAGGAGGTATCTACAGATATAGCACTCGTTCTGAGGGCAGTCACTCGCTCGATGGTCTGGAATTGGATTCTGAATGTGCCAGTGCGGTCTATGGCAGGCAGTCCCTGCACTGCCCTCTCTGCTAGCTTTGAGTAACTGCAGTCTGCCTACATGGGTAGTGCTGTGCTCCGACGTGACTGCTGATGTTGCAGTGATGATGTGGGCCAACAAATATGAGGACACTCAAAATTGGAATAAAAAAATTGCAGGACAAAAACAACGTAATTAAATTAATAAATACCAGAATTTGACAAAGCATCTGCCATACCCATTAGCTAGCAGAGACTACCCATGTGTTTACTCTAAGACAGACTGCAGGTCTCTGGAAAACATATTTGACTGGGTATTTTTTTCTCTTTGGGGGGGGGGGGGGGGGCGTTCCAAGCCACAGGAAAAAATCAATTCACTTAAGCGGTTCATTCTGGATGGTTATCTCCAGGACAATGACCCCCAGGAAGCCACGCATTAGATACATTTTTCTCTTTAGATGGACGGCAGGGTAGCGTTAAAAGTGCCGAGCCTGTGACTGACCAATTTACGAGCCTGTCAGGGGAACAAGAAAAACAGCCAGACCACCGGGAGGGGTGGGGTGGGGGGGGTTACCGTGGCACTGACCACAGCCCGGCTTCACTCACCAGTGGGGAGAGCGACGGGGGGATGGAATGATACAAATCAAAGAACAGCTGCAGAGTTGAGGAATCCAAGAACGCTGTAAGAGGGGAGGAGACAGAAAGAGAGAACGACAGTCCGTCAACACGGCGAAACAAGCCACTGAGAGCCCCTCGATGACACTACAACGCTGGCAGAGCCAGGGACAGTGATATCAACAGCTACACGATAGCACCTGTCACAACAGGCATAATTATTCGATCAAAGTTAACAGCGACTTGGTGATGATTAGGAGCCATAGAGCATTAATGACAGGCTACAGCTGGAATAGCCCACAAGCAAAGGGCCCTTCATGAGACACCAATACATTCAGAGAGCTACACTCAGACCAGAGACACAATGTAAACCCACAGCAGGTCTCATAGGTCGAGAGGTCAAAAAGAGCTGCATCTGAAGGACGTGCTGTCGAACTAGGAAAGCCACATAAAAGCATGGGGGGGCACGCTCCCTGGCCCTCGTCAGTCTCACCTGATCTCCAGCTGGTGGGGATCTGCACCGTGCACAGGTCGTCGGACGACTCGTCGGTGGAGGTGCCGATGAAGTCGAAGTTGAGGCAGTTGTGGGCCAGCTTGAGGAGCTGCATGAGGAGGCCGTGCTGACTCTCGTCGTTCAGGTTCAGGTTCTTCCCGGAGGCCTGAGGACACGCGCCAGCACCAGGGCGGAGTCAGTACACTACACACGTGCAGGGTGGGGTCAGTACCCCACACACGCGCACAGGGCGGGGTCAGTACCCCACACGCGCGCACAGGGCGGGGTCAGTACCCCACACATGCACAGGACGGGGTCAGTACCCCACACACGCACAGGACGGGGTCAGTTACACACACACACACACGCACATGCACAGGGTTGGGTCAGTCCCCCACACATGCACAGGGAAGGGTCACTCCCGCACACATTAGGGTGTGGAGACGGTCAGACAGACCCTCCTCCTCGCGGCCCGCACCTGTTTCAGCAAGTTGCAGGAGAGCGTGAAGATTTCGAAGAGCGAGGAGTCTCTGAACGACGAGGCTATCTTCCGGTGCTTCGTCAACGGATGCGACGCGTCGGCCTGGGGGATATAATTTTAGCCTCTCAGAACGCAGCGGTGACGTCAAGTCTTTCTACAACAGTGCTGACTGATGGGCCACATGGGGCACAAATACCAGACTGCAGTAAAGAGGTCATAAAGCATCCGCACTGTGGCTGTGTCTGAAGCCAAACACCCTATTCGGAAATGCACAGATAACGCATTGTATACTCAAACGTTTTCTTTCTGAAGACTAACGATAATTACGAGATGACATTATCAGAAAAAATGAGAAAAGAAAGGAAAAATGTTAAAAGAAAAAGAGGAACAGATACCACCCACATAGAGAATGTGTTGGCTCCTCCATTCCAAATAGAGGTGCAGATCATTTTCTAGGTTTAACAGCAGTTACAAACAGTGTTGTCTATTATTTACTCACTACATCAGAACATATTCAAGTATCCTTTATACAGTAACACATTGACAGATATTACATAAAAGCTACAGCATAAACAAATAGGGAAATTATTAAAACCATGTTATGTTATGCTATGAGCTCAGTTATTAACAAACCAATACAAAGCTATAGTAGGCTGGCAGGATTCTGACAGAATTCCCACTGGTTTACCAACCTTTAATTATCCATGTAACACTATTCTATATTACTTGTGACGATTACTTAATTACACAGTATACAGTCAGCAACTGGTTATAAACCTCATGCTCTACATGTTCATGCCTGCTCAGAAACATACTTTCATATCTGCTTGGCACGTTTAAAAGAAAGTAATCTTTGGTGCAATTACAAAAAATAATTATCAATATACTATAGACACAAACAAAGCAACTGTGCCTATTGTATACTGCAAATACTACAGTTATTTTTAAGCTGTTTAAAAGCAATGCAATGAAGTAGTATGTTTGCTCCATGACCTAACATAATTGAGATGGATCTAGAAATAAACTGTGTTGCTAGGAGACCAAGTCATCTTCAAATGTTGGTTGATCTAAGGCAGCACTGACAACAAAAGCCAGCAATTTACTACAGTACATTTCTGAAAAATCTACAACACAATCAAATGGCTTCTGAAAACATCTAGGCTATACAAAGAAAACTGATTTCTCAATATTTTCAACGCTCTGTGGTTAATCAGAAACAGAATAAGATTATAGTTATATGCTCTTAGTGCTCACTGTGTCATGTTGCTCTATTAGAGGACATGAACGTCATTCCATATGTGAGTACAAACAGTCCAGATTTCACAAGGTTGCATACGACTAGCTCTTGCAGGGATGCCAATACAAGAGTGAAAAAAACTGAAACATCTTTTATTTAATCTGTACAATTTTATGATTTAAATGCACCAAATGTTCTCACAATAAACATACAATATTAATTAATATGACGCAAGAAAAAATCCTACCATGTTTACTATAGCATCCACTGTCTTCTTTTTTTATAGATGAAATTATGACACACAGCACTGAATCATTTTCAATCAAGTTTAATTTAGTAGTTGTCTATGACCATGAAATGCACTTTTGTACGTCGCTTTGGATAAAAGCATCTGCAAAATAAATGTAATTTAATGTAATGTTAATCTCAATAAATGGAAACCTAAAGCTTAAATCTTAAATCTTTGAATGTAGGTGATTATGAGGATTTTAATCATTTCTATTGAGGCTATCAGTCAGGGCCAAAATGCCTACCCCCTCAGGAGCACCAAATACAAGAGAAAGAATCTCAATTTAAATTTTAGGTGAAGTCAACTTTGGCAAGAATACTACTCGGCTATAGTCAGGTCAAGGGATAAGCATACAAAAGTAGTTAACATGACTCCAAAACTTTTCTTGTATGCATGGTTTTAAATACTCTCTACAAAAGCATCTGAACTTTGGCATCTTCACGGCAAGCTAAAAATAAATTAAATACTACTAAGCATTTCCAGAAAAAAAACATTACAAGATAAGGTCTTTTCCCTATTGAATGTTGGCTGTAGACCAATCCAAATCCATGGGTGTCATGAAAACTAGGCTACACACACAACTTAACAGTTTCAAGTCCTTCAAACTTCAAGACAATGAATATTGTTGCAACCAATAATGGCATCTCTCCTATTCACCTTTCGCCTATTCTAGCCTGAAACCAAGACTACAATCCCACCTTTAAAATGATAAGGACAAGGCTGAAGCCAAAAAGCTCCTAAAACAAACAGAAACATAAGATGGCAGCAGACAGGGCTGGGCGATATACAATAACGAGCATCACCACCATGTGGTGTATTGCCTTTCTTTTAGTCTTTTTTCTTTACTTATATCCCATGTGGCAGTTAACATCCAAACTTCAGAGGCCTCGTGAAATGCTTTTAGGAAAGGAAAACATCACCACTGCAATCTACTCACAGAACTGTATCTACTGGGTTTCGATAAGAGAAATGTAGTTTCCATGTGATCATGTGATGTGTCTTTGTCAATCACATGGAAGCTCCAAGGTCTTGCTGATGACTAGCTGCACCCAACAGATAAGTGGTGATGTTTTTTCCCAGAAGCACTTCACATGGCCTCTGAAGTTTGGATGTTTACTACTGCATCTGGTACAATAAAAGAGAAAATGATGAGAGAGGAAATACACCACATGGTGGCAATGATCGTTATTACTTTTGATCGTTATCTCAGCGGTACATTGCCTTACGCTAGCTGTAGTACAGGCCTGGCAGAGCAGCACCAGGGAAGCTACCCAGCATCTGGTGATGTCCATGGGTTGCAGACATCAGGCATGAGATGCAAAGGATTTGTAACCCAGCACTAAATATAATTATTTTTGCTTATGTTGCTGCTAATGTTGTTACATTATGCTACATTGCGAGCCAAACAAAAAGACATGTCTAGCTAACACATCTAGCTATACAGCAAACATTACAACTTTACCCCCTTTACTGAATTACTTCTATGCAAAGCTGCTTAAATTAGTTTCTGCCCAGGAGCATAGATTTCATTAAGACAGAGTTTATATCAAATTTGACTTCTTGTTTGTCAATCCCCAGATCAATTTGCTTCCAAACATCTTGATGTTGGGTGGGTGAAAAGGGGTCAAGGGAAAAGCCATATGAACCAAGCTGTGTAGCAGAATCCAAGCTCTAACACAAGAGCAGAAATGATGATGAGAAAGTTGGACGCTTACTTCAGAAGAGCAGAGACCAATTTACCTGGTTAATCTCATTGGTGAGCTGGGAGAGAATAGTCACTCCAATGATGCAATGCTCAACACTGTCCTGTAGTGAATTCAAAAGCATAGGGTCACTGATCAACACACTTTCAAAAGAAACACGATTAACAAACGTGGGACAAATACATGCACTGGGCTCCAATCTGGAAGCTCCAACATCTACGAGAAACGAATATATGAGCAACTCACTGATTAAACGCTGCGGACAGTAGCAGGGAAGACGCATCAAAAAGCAGATACCTGGAGGAACCTGGTCACGTCTGCGATGACGTTCCTGAAGACGTAGTCTTCCTTCTGACAGTCGAACCAGCCCAGCTTGGTGATTCTGGCATACAGCTGGATGAGAGCCTGCGTCACAAAGGCCGCCAGCTTCGGCCGGGTCGCAAGGTAGTTTAGGACGTAATTCCCTGAGAGGAGAGGAGGAGAAAAAAAGAAGAGAAAATGGCCTCAGGACCCATGCCTCCGGTCTAGTGAATCATTCTCTCAATGCTGATTAATGCCACCGAGTACAAACTTTCCCTGTCAGCACCATCAGAGCTTGGACTGCAGTTGTGCTGCATGACACACCATGTGACATCACGTGAACTTTTACTGTACTTCTACATAAACACAGAGAAGGGAGTTGTCATACACAAGACCTACATGGTCTCAGCTTTGTCTCTCTTATAATAAAATGTGTATTTCACCGCTTACATTAATAAGTCCTTAATTAAATGCCATCAGCAACAGTTAATTAAATGGGTGAGGGACTTATGTGACAGAATCAGTCGGCTGTAGAAGCCAAGGACACATATTCCCCTGATGGAGACTACATTACGAACAGAAAAGGAGCGGAGAGACCAGACGGTAGACGCAATGCCCATGAGCTAGCAGACCAAAGCTCATTTACACTGCGTGTGTCTATAGAGACAGAAAACCAAGGCATACTATCCTTTCCCTGACAACACCCACCAGGACACTGGACTCTACACTGAGATGATGACAGAAGGAGACCCTGGATATGTTCTAGCCATCAGCTACACAAAGATTAATTGAAGCCAAGCAAGATCACAAGCTTAGCACAGTAGGATCACAAGCTTAGCACACTAGCACACGTGAAAGGCTTTAAAACGCCTTCCTGCTTCAGGAGTCAGGAGATTTCAGCAGTGCACAGCTTACGGATGTCGATGCGCTGTTCCAAGGGTAGGGGGTTGGTTGTTCGCGAAACCAATTTGGAAAGACATGTTGCGGCCAGCAATTGTGAATAGGAGGACTGAAAGAAGAGAAGAGTGAAATCAGAGTTAAGTCACAAGTGACGGCACATAAATACTGACTAATAAAACAAATAAACAGCTGATTCAGTGGATCCTTCTCTGACAGTTTGAGGTAGATAAACGGTTCAAAACCATGTAAATTTGAGTTCCGTATCAAAATGCTACATTTATTTCGCCCTTCTGAACTCATGCAAAATTCATGGAGACATTGAGAACATCGCCCCTTTTTTTATTCTAAGTCTTGTAGTACCACACGGAAGGCGATCTTTCTTTCGGGAGGATGACATTAGCGGATCAAAGTCGCCAACTGTCACTCGCATCCAATTTTAATGAGCTCTACTTACGCTTCCCCTCTCGAGCAGGAGCTGGCATTTGCTCAGGCAGTCAGGGCTGTTGGTGAACTCCACCAAGGCCTTCTCAGCCTGGAGCCGGGTGGTGGTGTCTGTGGTCTCGTACAGCTGTTTGCACAGGATCTCTAGCTGGGCTAGGCTCTGGAACGCAAAGGGGGGGGGGGATTAAAATGCGTTGTGCGCCGGCGCGTTCCCCGACGATCCGTCGAGTGATCGACACGGTGAGAGGCGTCGCTCACCGCAGGGGACAGAAGGACAGGCGGCGAAGCCAGGGAGGTCTGCGAGATACACGGTTCAGACAAACAGTGGGAGAACAGAGCGGTCCACTCTGTTAAATGGGCCTAGCAGGAGCTAAAATAATAACCGGCTACAAACTGATCTAAATATATAGGCTAGTGAACAGATAGTTGTGCAAAACTGCCTTTTGCATCCACAGTGCACTACATTTGAAGTCCAGCACAGAATCTTAGTTCATCAAATGTAAAGTCTGGAATTACCAAGTAATCAACATAATGGTTGCATAGTGTTGCACACCATTCCCACAACATGTTGTACGTATGGATGCAAGCCAAAACGGCTGGACAGCTAAGTACCGTACAGGGCACCTGAATCTGGGGAATGGAGGGCTGCAGAGTCAGCAGGCTTTGAGCCCTCCCAGGCACCTATCCACGCGATTGAGTTAATCACTGTATTGATTATACCCAAATGGCTCACCTCCCCTGTTCTGAGAGTAGGGAATCCTGCTGAATTGCAGAACCCCAGAACGATTGTGTAGAGCACAGTGTGTATTTATGCCTCAATATCTTAAAAACAGTATAGCTGTGTGTGTGAGTGTGTGTGTGTGCATGTGTTTTTCCCCCAATGATGTAAACTGCAGATTATAAATGATAATAACTATTGGGAGGCCAAGGGAGGAGGCCCCTCATGGAAATGGGAGGAGTACTTTGTGTACTATCTGACAACTGCGCCTACCAGGCGTAGAAAGAACTACGCGTGGTAGATAAGAAGACTGTGTTAGCTTTGACTCGGCAAGAGAGAAGGCAGGGATGATTCAAACTTACTAGGACTCATTTGCTAGGAGAAGCAGTCAGCCCTTCACAATATCACCCATCATTTTCACAATTAAAAACCAAAGTGTGTATAGCAAACTCAAATGTGATGTTTAAGCTTACCTCACTGAATTTTACATTGAGCACTGTGAGAAAGAAGGCGGCTAACTTTATATTCCCATGCAGTTCTTTATTATGAGGCCACATACTGAATAAAACATCCGGGCTGAGAGAAAATCTCTGGCCTTAACAGGCTGAAGATTCAAATTCACAAATATACATTCATGAATATTTCAACACACCTCCAGACTGAATTATGCATATTCAGACCATGTCCTAACAATTCCAATTTACCTCTTTCCAATGATTTATAATAAAATTTCAACATTCAAGATCAAGATCTCATTTTATTTCAGTATCCATCCAGCTCAACAAATTCTTTTTTAAATCCCTCTGGAAAATGTACTAAGGAGTTCCTTTTAAGCACAATTGTCAGTATTGTCTTGTAGGCACTTTGAACCACCCGTTCCAAATACAAATGTTCTAAAATTTGCAAGCATGTTGCTAGACAGAAAGATATGAAACTACCTTGCCAATCTCAGTACAATACTGAGGCACATACTTCAAAAGAAGCAACGGTTAGCTATTGATTTATTGATTCTAATGCAAGAGATTTAACTATTTAGACTACCAAAACAACGACCAAAAAAAAAAAGAGTGGAACCAGGCTGTAAACACATATGCGCCCACAAGCTGAATTAGCCCAAATACTGTCAATAAAAGGGTAAACTGACAGGAAAATTCATTGGGTGCTGCAGCAGGAGAGGGAATGAATGTCATAGATCAACTCTGCCAACAACATTCTGCAGAGTCATTTCAGTAGAGGGCCCAATGGTCACAGGGATGGGACCTGTGCTCTTTCCCTCACCCAACTAACAGCACACGCTATTAACAAAGGACAAACATACCTTACCGCTGAAAATGCCTCTCCCAAATACGCTCTCAAAAATCTTTTCAATGACATGCAACTCTGACGATGGTAGTAAATAGCCCACATTGTTTTAAAGCTCCCCATATGTACTGAGTATGACACAAATTTCTATAAACCTCATTTTAATTGTTGGTCAAATTTCTCTGCTTTCAAAAAGCTTTTAGTGAAATCAGTAACAGGGAATAGGGCAAAGGTTCATCTTGGTAAAGCTTTCAGTGTGATAAAATGGCCAGATCAGAAAATGGCACAGGTGGCTCCTTAAAACAAGCCACAAAATTCCCCCTTAAGTTTGTTGAAACTTTGCACACTCACAAGCAGACATGTATTACCTTTAATTACAAAATACGAAATGTAATGCAAAATTTACATTTTTGGTTTATTTAGGCCATTTTCTGTGACTGGAGAAAGTTTTCATGCTTGCCAGTGAGGGTTTGCCTTTTGACAACCTCGCTCTTTATCATGTTGTAACCACACTGACAATTTCTAGGAACTGATCCAAAAAATCTCATCCAGAGTTAACTAGCACATTTGTAAACACACACAAAATACATGCAGAATTGTTTTTGCTTGATGCATGTCTAGCAGTCAACAGAAGTGTAACTGCGAGTTGAAGATTTCAGTGAACACATAGCTACAGAAAAAGTGTACAAAAATACGTTAATAATTATACAGGTTAATTTCTTAATGAGGTATTCCTCATGTTTAGTAGGATTGTTTACCCTCTTAAACCACATTATGTACAAAATAACTATGCATGCCATTAAGAATAACATTCATGTTAACGTTGTGCTATATTACAAACAATTACATAAAAAAGATAACCAAATGTTTTAAGTAATTAAGTTAAAGGTGTATTAATAGTACGTTGCTAAACACAAGTTCTTTAATACTTAATTCCTTAAACACAACGTAGGTTTGGCTCGTTGTCATATCCTTTGTCTTTGAATTTTTTATTAACTGCCAAATGGTTAGTTTTAGTGACCAAGTGTCTCATCAGTTAGGAGCCTATTGATTTAATTCAGCGTTTAATTTGATCAGTTGAAATTCGTAAGTCGCTGTATTTAATCGTTTGAAATATACCATCGTATGGGATTTAAAAAAAAAAAAATTATGGCATGCCTACTATTTCTAACATAATGCGGCTTACGAGGGCTAATAATCCCTCTAAACACGAAAAGCGAAATTAAGAAAAAATTAATAACCAGCATACAAACATATACAGTGGCACCCGAGGACCGAGTTTGAGAACCACTTCGGATACATATCTATGGGATATCACTGCCGATCCGCAACGCGCGCACACACGTGCATGGTACTAACGTTAATTACGCAGATTGTAAAGTATGCGCGCTCATACCTAAAACACACACACAAACAGAATAACTGTAGTTCCTTAAGAAAACATTTCATTGGTAGTAGCAGACGACTTCTGTTGATGAGCATCAGTACAGAACAGGTGCTACACGCATCCACCGACTTTAATATCATATGGATAGGCGGCCGCAAACCGATTATTATACCAACGAATCCATTACAATGATTAATTGTATAATACACAGCATACAGGAGCCAGACCTACGCCGGTAAACATGCCCAATATTTACCCCCTTCGTCTGCTGCTTCAAATCAGTAACCACAAAAGCGATTAACTACAGTTTATATCAAGACCCCAGCACTAGACACTCCTTGCAATCGATGCAGTCGCCAGCTAGACAGATACTCACTGTATTAAACGTGCATCCAAAAACAGTTCGAACAAATCATGTAGCTAACTAGCTAGCCAAGCATCTTGGTAGTTCCCGTTAACAGAGGTTAAATCGATAACTGGCAATTAATTGTACTATTCGGGATTGGATCGCGTTGCGTTTAATTTACATTATTCAGCAGGCCAATCGTATAGGATGTCTTGTTTACTTGTGGAATTGTGCTGAACACGGACCCTCCTTCAAAGCTTGACTAGCTTCACGTTCCAGAGGGAAACATCGTACACGCTCACTGTGAAACAGGACAACATGCATCGTTGCAAGAAACATTTTCTGATGCGTTTCTCTTTTGCACTTCTAACCTGTATGAACCAATGAAACAGATGACAGGCCAAGAGTCAGCGTGCTCGCTAGTCGTTCGCATTGGCTGAGAGCTAAAGCTAGCAACATCAATTCAGCAGAATGCTAGCCAGCTAACTGGTCGCATCCTCAGTTAACCATCGAAACCTTCGGCATTTTGTCTGTTACCTTCAAGCAGAAGGAAGCATTTTTGTATGTCGGCACTCTAGCTATCGAATATCTAATTTAGCAAAGTGCCCTCATTATGATGCTATATTTTTGCAATTCCAAAACATAAACCTCCAGTTACCTGCACATGATCCGCCATTTTGCTCCATTCATGCTCCTATCACTCCCCCTGAGATTGAGCATGCGCGCAAATGCCTAAATTCTATAAACCACTTGCGCAATTACCGATCCGCATCTTCGTCTGAAGGATGATACGCAACTTTTCTGAATATGACCGTCTATGCGTTACAACGTCAACAGCGGGTCTTTGTTTACATGGTTCTTAAAGGGACCGTCCATCCTGGTCAAACGTCAATCTCCAAATAATCAGAAATAATGTAGGCTACCGAAAGTGGCATTGGGAAACCCAAATCTTTGGGGAAAGCAAATAAACATTTGCACAAAAATGATATTTTATTATTCACTTTATTTACAGGATGGAAAATTAACAAGGTTTACATCCTACACTTTTGATGCACACAATAAGCAGAAGGGGTGACTATAAAATGTACTGGAGTTGAGAAGCAGTAAGTACCACAGTATGCCTAAAATAATCCTGAATTGCAAAAACCATTGTTATTCCTTTCAGAATAAACATGAGTTGTGCATTTAAGCCTATGTCAATGCAATCCATTTGGAAGTGCTGACACTAATGTAGCCCTCACAACATTAAATGAAAGCCAAACTAATCCCTGGACAGGGGACACGTGTCTCTGAGGGCATTGTTCTGCTGTATGGAACACAGAGAGACATTCAGAGGAACTATATTCTTAGTGAGAGCCACAGACGCTTTATTTTATGAATTGTCAGAGAAAAAATACAACACAGACATAGGTGATTCTGACATTTTTCACTAAAACTTCAGCAAGAGATTTTTTGTTGCAATGTGATCACACAGGTTTAGCCCTGTGTGTGTTAGAACTTGAAATAAGTGTTGTACACTTCCTTGATCAGGCAGACATGAATATCTAGGTTTTGGTTACAGTTATCAGTAAAGTTATTTCAGACAAAAATGTTGAAGGAATTTTTGTATTATCTTTGCAACATTATAACATGACTAAATCCTGAAAAAGAACATCTGCAAACTTAAATGCCAGTTTCTGACTGACAAACTGTTGCTTCATGGCTGCCCAACCTGACCAAATAAAATGTACTGATGAAATGTGTGTGTGTTTGTTTGATATATGGTATTAAAAAGACAAAAAAAAAACTACAACTGGATTTAACAGCACTGTATTTGGGTGGTGGATCCGATGCCATATTAATATTAATTAAAGATTCATGAAACTCTGATGAAAATTCCAACTGAAACCAGCTTAAGCTGGTAAACTTGTGTCTTCCACCAGCTGACCAGCCTATAGTCAGCTAGTACCCCAGTTTGGCCACCAGCTTACTCTAACAGCTTAACCAGCTTTGACCAATTGCGGACCAGCCTTTGGACTTTGACCAGCCACAGACCAGCAATTGAAACATTCCAATATTATGTGTATGTGAAATATATATATGAATGAATATCAATCAATAATGCTGTGTGAAATATTTAGGAGGCTGATTCACCCACAAAAATTCAGCTTAATCATCAATGACTTCTGTAATGTCACTGTAGATTTTTTTGTATACCTGGGAAGCATTTCTCAATTATCTATGTTCATTTTATGCTGCATTTAAGGTGAATAGTATATATGGCCTTCTCGGAGTCAAATGAAAACAGCCGTGTTACACCATCAAAAGGAGGCAGATAGGTGCTGAAACGCTGATCCCTCACTCACCCCAATTTTCTTGCTTCTGTCACACTTAGGTGACTCATTACAAATGTCTTGTATGTATTTCTTTAAAAAACATTTCTTTTGAAAAACAGACAACTACAAAATATTTTATCGATTCACACAAGTCGTTTGAACATGGTCATTTTATATAAATTCACATTGAAATGTGCAAGTGTCTGTAAATGTTTATACGTTGCTGCCATCTCGTGGTCCTTGTACAAAAACACAATGAGTGGTATGGCGTCTCATATTTCTATCAAAACGTTTTATATTCCTTACATAACATGCACATGAAGAATGTAATATTATACAGATACCGTTAGAAATGGTATGCTGTGTTTAGACTACTGGGGATCATATAAATGACTCAGTGAACTTAATATTTGGCAGTAGCAAATAGTTGGAGAGGACTCGCAAAATAAAGTCGCCTATATTCTTATAAGAAAAGGGTATTGAAATAGCCTATTCATGAGGTTTGGCTGGGGCAGATGCTTCACAAAGCTGTTCTCAATCATCCCAGCTCAAGGTACAGACAGGCCACCGCTGGGGGGATGGGGATCAATGAGGGACGCGTGAGAGACTGGAGAAAGCAGAAACATCAAAGGCGCTGCGCTTCGCTTCTTGCCGGCGGATTACAGCTTTCCTGCGGTCTTTATTTTTTCCAGAATTATGTGAATACAACAAGTTCCTCTACATTTAAGTTACTTCATAGCTGCTGTAACTTCAGCAAAAGATCGAATGCAGCGTTCCCCCTCTTTTTATTGTTTTACAAGGAGAGGACGGGGGGCACCAGTGGAGCTATAGGCAACACGCTCTCTTTTCAGCAAAAACTTTATGAGTGAAGACTGGACAGTTTTCAGCTCTCCTCACCAGATGACAACGGCACGGGCAAGCAACTGTTTGGAAACAAGAGAGAATTTATTACTTACGGGAAGATAAAACACGGAGGATTGAATTGAACAACTAAAACTGATGCATTAACAGGCCATTCATCGAGCGTTGCAAAATATATGCATATATTTTGTTTACAGTCAACATAAGCTTAAAGACATCGGGAAATATATATAGCTTTCTAGCTGTTAGTTATTAAAACAGTCACCATGCCATGGTGTAGACTCGTTTTAGTATTAATAGTGCTGAGCCTGAGAAACAGTGAAAGCTTTCCAAATAACAAGTTTGAGGACACCGGTGAAGATGCTGAGCCAGTTGAATCAGACATGGTAGAAGATGAAATAGACAGCAAAAATGAGACTCTATGCGATCAGTGTTCACCAGATCTGTGTCCAGCGGCACTGGGTTGCAGAGCGGGGATAGTTTTGGATAGCTGTGGTTGCTGCTCCGAGTGCGGGAATTTGGAAGGACAGCCGTGTGACCTGGACTCCCGTAACAGTTTTTACGGTCTCTGTGGATCGGATCTCCAGTGCAAAATCGACATCTCAGACCTTGGACTGGGAGAGATACCAGAGCCGCAGTGTATTTGCAAATTCCAAGAGGCAGTGTGTGGTTCGGACGGCAGAACGTACATGAATATTTGTCAGTTTAAAGAAGCGGCTTATTCTACATTAGGACTAAGTGTTGAGGAAAACGGCCCATGCCGAACAGGTATGTTATATTGATTTTAAAAAAACCTATACTAATAAAACTATTTTAAAATATATTTTATAATACTTTTAAGAATGGATAATAGTAGGGTAAAGCCATCAGCTCATGTTTGATACATTATGGGTGATATCTTATAAAAACACGAATAACTAGCAAACTACTGAAAATCGAAGAAGCATCACAGACAAACCAGACAAAAATGGAATTTTTCAATGGAATCATGCGATAAGAAGTTTATGTAGGGTACTTTGTTTTGTCACTAGTGTTAATATTTCGGGATTCAAAATCTAAACTACGAACAAGAGAGAATCTGTTACTTTACTTCCACTTAGGTTGTGCTACTGAAATGGAGCCTGTTCTTATTTCCAGCTATTTCCCCATCGGGATCCACAAAAAAAATATTTTGCCATTTGCCAGTGCCAAAAACGCGCTCGTGATCGTGACTTCTATGTTTTAAGCTCCTCTCATTAAGGTCCCACCACATAACCTTGTAAACGTGACTGGGAGCACCATGTCGTTCCTGTGCGAGGTCTTCGCATATCCAATGGCGTTAATTGAATGGAAGAAGGATGGCAATGACGTTACCCTTCCGGGAGACGACCCTCATATTTCTGTGCAGGTAAATAGAATTGAAATCTAGAATCTGGATAACGAACCCATTATGAATTAATAGACATGCAATGGGAAGTCAGCAACATCTTCCTATTTCACAACGTTTTTTACCCCCCATATTTCATTACCTGAATTAACAATATAATTGAAATGATGCAAAAACTTAATAGGCTAGTAAATATAGGCTATTTATTGTGACCATAAATTACAATCCATTCTCACCGTTACACCAAATCTATACAATGTGAAATGAGTAACCTACACAGTTTAATATATACAGTGAAGTATTGCTATTCTGGTGCCATGAAGTTAAATATCAGTCCTGAAAGTGCTTATTGGAAAGGGTTTGTTCAGTTTACCCAATCACCTGAAAAGAATCAAGACACTTGTTAATATTTCATATTTTTATATCAAGATTAGACCTTTTCGGGAGATTGAATAGGAACAGAAATGATTATGACAAACAGATTAATTACAGTTGGTCTGAGAGTCAGATTATTATGTGGTACATGGCAGCACAGCTGTATTGTTTAGTTTGGTCTATTTCCAGTCATTTCACTACAAGGGACGTAGTGCCATACGGGGATGTTTTGTCTTGGTCTATGTTTTGAAAACATAATTACAATGTATGTAAGAATGTATGCCTATTTATATCGCCACATGGCCAGTCTTTAATCTCATGGCAAACATATTGCCCTTCATGTTTGGTCTAGAGAAACTATCAAGCTTGCTAGTTTGCTTCAGTCTTAAAGATTAATGTGATCCTTATGGCTACCTCAGGTGCATGAGGTCCATCAATAATGGGAACAGTAATGGTGGGGCTGTCCCCTGGTGAATGGGGAGACTGTTTCTGTCTGTAAAACATGTGCACTTTGGCAATGCAGTAAGGCAAGAAAATGTAATGGCCCTCATTACACCATAAATTGTCATTTATTATGATATTAATGTAGAATAAATCATAAGTAAACATCAAGTTTAACATTGAAGAGTCAACATCCTTTTACTACACTCTCTCTACATAATGCACATTGGGAGGGTTGAATAAAACAACATTTTAAACATTCCTTCTCAATTAATAGCAATATGACACCGAATACCACACACACATCGTTCACTGGCCTAAAACTAGTCACATTAGTTAAGAGGCATTATTCAATTATAATGAACAAATACATGCTGCTGTTCATAAGGAGGAAAGCATAAAAAGATTGGCGCAGAGTTTCTCTGTTTTCACCAGCCCATGCAATTTGGGTCTCAGTTTGCATATGTCAATGTTGACCTTTCTCTGTGGTGTGCTGGCCAGACACGGGGGGGTCCCCAGAAGTACGAGCTGTCCAGCTGGCTCCAGATCGAGGGCCTCGCACCAGGGGATGCGGGAACTTACCGCTGTGTGGCCCACAATGCACTGGGCAGTGTCTCTGCATCGGGTGTGCTGGGAGTACTGGGGCCTGGTAGGAAGAATCTAATTATAACCTGTTACCTTTCCTGATTTACAGCTCCACGCACACACACACACACACCCACACTTGCACGCACACACACACACACACACACACACCCAGGACTGAGCAACCATGGAGTTTAATAGAACTCCGGGAACATTCAGCTTTAAGCTGAAGTTTGTAAAGTTTATTTAAGCCAACACTGCAGTTTTCCATTCTGAGATATTATCTCACATTTTGTGGGTACAGGAATTTTGTGGATACTGAGGTGACTGAACCTACTGTATGAAGAGCTTATTTTACCCATTAAGGACACAGTTCCATTGCATTCTGTATTGAATGTGCCCATCCCTACATTCTTAAGTTATTATGGGAAATGTAGTTGAGTAAATAGCAACTGAAAAGGACAAAATGTGTCAGATGCAGTGCTTCACTACCTAATGTTTTCTTCTTTTATTTTCCAGATGAGATGTCTGCCTATTTATCAGAAAATATGACAGAAATGTTTGGGTATGACCAGACAAGAGAGTACGATGAAGACTACTATTAATCAGTTTGTCCTCAGATGCTTACCCCAAACAAGTGCAGTGTTTGTTGAAGGCAGTGTCCTGCTAAATGAACACTGCTTTGGTTTGAACAGAAAGCCACATTCCTTCTGTGAGCTGTATTGTTTCATTGAACTGAGCCACTCAACCACTAGTGAGCCACTAACTCCTGTACTATCCCATTCATCATATTCACTCTGTTGTTCAAATTACTGTCCGACCAAAGGGGAATGGGAGCAGTGAATACCCTTCTGTTTCAAAGTGATCATATAAAAAAAATCCCTTGTGACTATACACATATTACTGCTTTTGAACTTCAAACTCAAAGGACATTCCATAATGCAAGAATAGTGTCTTGTATAAGGAACCATCCCTGACTGCAGAACTACCGTCCTTGAGACCATTTGACATTCCACTCAGGTTCTCCGTGGCTTACATCTGGAATATGCAGGATTGCCAACTGTATTGTATTTGAAATGTCTGACTGAATTCATTTCCTCGCATTGTAATGCATTAGGTTAGGTTTGCATTCCAATATGCTGGATCTATTTTATGCATGGACAGATGTGTTAGCAAGCCAAGCTCAGATAAGCACAGCAGCCCCACAGATGGTTTTAATGTTTGGGAAAGCCATATGACACAGTTATAGTCAGAGTCTCCTGTTGAGGAAAGCTGCTCATCATATGCGCAGGTGACAGGCCAGGACAGGCCTTCCTAAATCACTGACCCCTGGCTCTTCCTAACTCCCTTAATGAAATCGTGTTTCCCATCCTGCTCCTCTCAAAATGCCCTGCCACCCGGAATCAATGATATCCTTTGTGTTCCTCTGCCAACATGGTGTTCCTGTGGTGGCATTTTTATGAGAAGATTAGGAGCTATATCTCGTGAAAAATAACAAAAACAACCCCCCAACCAATCAGCCAGGTTATCCTAATCTTATTTTATAATTTTTTCTGAGTTTTTAAAAAAAACAAATCTGTATTACAAGCATGTTTAGTGGTTTCCTTTCATGTAATACTTGTAAACAGGTGCATAATCTCAATTGTAAATACTGATAAAGCCAGTAATGTAAGTATCAGTGTCAGATAATGTAAGATTTGCGGCTCTTCGCTGGTAATGTTTGCAGTTAGTGCCAGAGAATATATGAACAAAAACCCTCTAGTTATTACAGAATATTTAATCACAGAGAGCTGCTAAAAAAATACATTTCTTATTGAAAAATGTTTATTCTCTGTTGTTATTTGCTTTCGGTTCTAAAATCTTTTCTCATGGAAGAAAATAGTAAAGTATGACAATGCGCTAAGTAATGTGATTCTATTCGACAACAGTCCGTGAAATGTAAAAGTGATGAAATATGCAATAAAACAGCGTTTTACTACAAACAGCCCCTGAGTAAGTTAGTGTGCAAGAGAGCCCTCAGCAAAGCACACGGCTAAAGTAATTAGTGCAAAGCAGAATAAATCAAACCAACAAAGTCAGTGAACCTCTGGCTTAGACCTCTTCAGCAAGGAAATAAGGTAAAGATCCTTTCACTCTTCCTGCTTTGAGTCCTCGCACTGTGTGTGTGTGTGTGTTTTAAGAGACACAGATCTGCTATGGGCTTTCACTGCACCCCAAGGGTCAGTAACTAGCGAGCGTCAGTTCTCAGATTCACCAGGGCCATTCGTTCCTGCTCCCAGTGGTGCAGACGTGGAGAGAAATAATTACAGAACTTCCAAAAGCACAGAGAGGCACTGAGCTCAGTTTTCTTTTGTGAGAGCCTCATATCCTGTGCAGGAAAAGACATTACTGGTAACGACGGAAACCAAAACAGTTTGAAATGAGCTGTTTGGGTCCGCTAGGGATTGCAGCTGCATTGGCCCTGACTGACAGTGACTGAGAGCTCCAAGTGGAAAACATAACATTCATTCATGGGAGTCGACTGGGTGCAAACTGGAAACGTCGGTGTGTCAGATTCCCTGTCCCTGTGATCTGGTGTGAACAACCAGCGGCCATTAAAATTCCATATGTTTGGTCAATGGCAGGAGCTCGAAGAAGGTATAGTGGGTTCTTGCAAGAAACACACTGCCAGCACCTGGAAGCCATTGGGAAACACTTAACAGTTATCGAAGAAAACAGCTTAGAATTGGTGTAAATAATGGAAATTCATTCCAGCTTTGGTATCTACAAGTGGACAATTAGCACTTTTCTGTTTTTATATTAACAGAGAAGTTATAGAAATAATAGAAATTCCACATTTATGATTGATTATGAAGCAATGGGAGATAAAACCAAACAAACAAAGAACTACATTCAGGACAGAAGTTATTCTTCACTTCCCTTCTGAAAATGTAATCAAGAATCAAGACAAAAATCTAGTGAAAGCAGCTGTTGTCAAAAGATGTACACACGCCCTCTGCTGGCCAAAATGTATAAACACGGGAACTTCAGTAGTGATGTTGAAAGAGCCCTGACTGCTGTTTTTTTCCCCAAAGGCCATATATATATTCCACATAATGTGGAAAGTCGTGGATGGTAATCTGATATGGGCGCTAGATAAAAATACTTCCAGTTAAATTGACTTGATTACAGGTTACAGAAATTCAGTTTAATCCCCAAATATGCCTGGCATGCCACAGTCACCGTTGCTGCGGTTGGGTGATTCGAATTTGAGATCCACATTGACAATTTTAGGCCAACCGTATGATGCCAGCACAGCAACTTTGGCAGATGAACTACAGCAGTCAAATACAGTGCTAATTATTGACAGCGGCAGAAGCCTTTGATTACAATAACTCAAAATACTTAAAAACAAGGGAACAGCCTCAGTATAAACTTACAGAAAAAAGGGACATTTGGTTTTTCATATCTTTTGGGCTCAAGATACATACAGTAGGGGAAAACACATTTTTGTTTTGGTCCTGTCAGTGTGTTCTGTTACCCATTACTTCCTCAAAGACTCGACAATTCTGGCAGCCGAACCCGGAATTTACCCAGGTGGAAGCAGTGAGAACAGTGGGGCACCATTGTGCTGGAGGGAGACCGGGGAGGTCCCCAGCCTGCAGAGTTTGAGCCTACTATAGAATCAGGCTCTACTTTCCCGAGGCTAACTGTGTGCCTGAACCGGACACTTTCAAAACAACGCCTACACGTCTGCTGAATGCACAGTGCACATGCTTCTAAATCAGGGGGGAATATGGTAGATAAAAAAGATGTGGAGTCAATCCAAAGGTGAATCCATGAGTCAGGCTGTTTGTCAGATGCCCTACTGAGACCTGAGGTGAGCCAGGGACCTGTTTCATAGGTCTGACTTCACCACATACAGTGGGCAGGGTGTTTTACTAACAATAACACTCTTGTGGTGTCGATAGGGGCATTTTTCAACTGCAGGTAATTCTAAAAAATAAACCGACTCACTATAAAGTTTTGCCGCAATGTTGGCATCTGTGCGGGCCAGACAAGGTCTTCCACACCATTCTTCTATATGGACCTTGCTGTGTGCCTGGGGGCATTGTCATGTTCAAACAGGAAAGGGCATTCCCCAAACTGTTGGGGAAGCACAGAATTATCTAGAATGTGATTGTACGCTGTTGCATGAAGATTTTCCTTCACTGGAACTAAGGAGCCTAGCTCAAACCATGAAAAACAGCCTCAGACCAAGGGGTGTCCACATACGTCAGGTCATATAGTGTATACATATATACATATATATATATATATATATATATATATATATATGTGTGTGTGTGTGTTTAAAATGCCTGTGTGGGTGATTACTTGAATTTATAGCAGACAGTGTTTGCAAACAGGACAGCCAGGGCCAGATGCTAGAGTCTCTGTGTCACGGACAATTTCATCCAGGTGCTCCCACAGAGTGTTAGCGATAGCTTTCCACAAGGCCTGCGCTCCATTTCGAAAAGGCTCCATATGCATATCAAAAGCCTCTCTGCATCACAAATACACAGGGCACAGTTAAAAAATAATTTCCTCTCCTAATACCCCTGGTGTGAAAAGAGGAGAACATGCCTAGATTAAAAGAAAGGGGGGAGACAGAAAACAGAAAAC
This sequence comes from Anguilla anguilla, assembly GCF_013347855.1. Classification (NCBI taxonomy): domain Eukaryota; kingdom Metazoa; phylum Chordata; class Actinopteri; order Anguilliformes; family Anguillidae; genus Anguilla; species Anguilla anguilla. Next base: position 11,262,645 of record NC_049210.1, on the reverse strand, counting down.
TTAAGCCACAACACCGCAGCTTGTCATAATCTAATGAGTATTATGACTGTGAGAACATTATTCCAGGTTAAAAGGATAAAATTCTGTTGCTTTGCATCTCTGAGCGAGGGTAATTCTGCCAAACCCCTTCCAGCCTGTAAACAACAGAAAAACAGATTGCTTTTTGTCTCCAGCCCCCCTTTAAGATGTGCCTTGGTTGTTTTTCTTTTTCTGCTTGACAAGAAGGGGTCAACAAACAGCTCACATGTGCGAGTCAGAATAGATGGTCTCGTTCTGAGTGGCAAATGGGTTTCTCTCCCTGAGAGTCCAAGATTTCAGAATTACTGCAATGGATGAAAAATGCACCCCTTATAACGAGAACGATGTGCGGATAATGAACACATTGTCACAATAGGCCTGTCAAACGATCCCAGAACCCACAATCACTCAACGGAAAGCAAAACAGATGCAGAGAGGGCTGACAAGTCTCCTGCTTATATCCAGCCTTTGTGCATCACACAGGCACAGCACATCAGACGCAGATTGGTATTTTCATAATTAATATTATATGTTAACATAAAAGAATATGACAGCAAGACCCAAAAAAATAATGTTCTTCTTTTCTGGCGAGTCAAAATGTAATTTGCTCTCAACTGGAGAAAAGACGTGAATATATAACACTGTTTTGTTGGCAAGAAAATATCTTTCATTCTATCAAGAGACCTCTCTTTAAAGCCAAGTAAAAAGGACAAACTAAATAACAATAAAGGCTTTAACACGACAAATGAATCCCGTTGGACGTACCACAAAATGGAAAAAAAAACTTGACACACAAACTCAGGTGCCTATATTGCTGAAAACTAAAAGTTGTTCGTTCATTTTGGTTGAGGTGCCTACACATTAGTTCGGCTGAGAAGCCACAAGTGTCTGGCTTTCACAATGCACTCAAACACAAGGGACTGAAGCGGGTCTTTCATCAAGCTCGAGGATAATGCTCATGTGTAAAAATCCAGTGACCCAGAAAGCAACACAAGAATAAGGGAAACAACAGAGTGTGGGACGCAGTCATCAATCTGTGACTAGTCACAGCGTGGATGACCTCTCCAATTCAAGCCTTTAAAAACTGGAAAGAATGAAGGTTACTATATCAGACTAGAGAAGTCTAATCAGCATCCAGTGTAGATATTTTGCTACACATACGTAAGCCACGTAACTGATGGGACTAATGAATTAGGCCTACTTATTGCTGATCTGTTCCAGCAATTTTAAATGCTACCACAGAATATGTGGAAGAGCCATACCTTTCACATTCATGCATTTAGTCTCACAGAACAGCATTCACTACTCAATGAATAAGGTCAATTAGAAATAGCTAAGATTAAATCATGACACATTTGCAAAAAAAAACAAACAAAAAAAACAAAACCAAAAAAAAAAAGCACGCACACACACACACACACAAACACAAGATGTTCAATGAATGATACTGGATGCTTTTTTATCGTAGCTATTTTGTGTGGAGATGACATGCAAAGAAATTGTGGGTTTTCAGGTATCATGTCAGCCATGTCTGTATGGCTAGCCACAGTAATTCATCCCAGATTTCTTACCCACAATGCCTCATGACACAGATGTCTTTTCCCCCACCCTTCCAGTGCACACCCTGGCCCACCGCCTGGCAGTCTGTCTGTTGCCCTGCCAGAAATTTGTATATTATATAGGCAGAGTACAGGGAATGTGTACTGCACATGTTATTCTTTACAATGGTGAATACATGTCAGGCAGTTTATCTTCAAACCGTGTTAGGGTTCTGATGTGGCACAGAATTTATGTCTGCATTATTTTAGTTCCAAAAATTCTAATATCTAAAAAGTGCTATTTGTCATTCTAGATCTCAGGGAAAATAACAGATTTGTGGATATAATGAAATCCACTTGACAGTCTCAGTGAAACTGTTACTACCTGAAACCTCGGTGCACAGTTCAGTCCAATTCTTTGGGCTGCATTGTTCTATAAAAGGCGTTTTCCCACTTGTGATATAAATGTGACAAATAAATCAACGTTTCTAATTTAATCAAATAAAAACAAGCCATTCTGATTCACACTTAATGTCAAGACAGGGCATAGCCTATATGAAGAGGAGATTCAAACCAAAACCTAAATGTATCATTCTTACCCATCTATTCAGCCACAAATGTTACTGTTATTAAAATGATTCAAACATTAGTCCCCAATATGCCTCTATAACACTACCCTTATAGTATCAATGCTACTTAGACACATGGAATCAATGCAGCCTTTGTTAGAACCCTTAACCGTAATATTTGTCTGCTAGCTAGATTACGGAGAAGGCAGAGCACTACCTCTGACAGATCCCCTCCAAAACCCAGGTGTATTGTGGGTTGTGGTTGCTGAACACACTTAGATGATGAACCACCATTCCATTACCGGAAATTACAGCGCTCTTGAGTTAATTAGAAATCATGCAGGGCAGAGTGAGCTTTATCTGTGTTACTCACTGGCACATTTAAGGACGTTAAAACGACTTAACTGGAGAAGCACCACACTGCCTTTAGTGGCTATCAAAGGGAAGTGGATAAAATAGTTGGTTGGAGAAGCAAATAGTCAATATCTCAATTTTTCCATAATTTGGAATCCCAGAATTAGACTCTTGAATCACCGCACCCATACCGCAGCTAAAGTGCATGCAGTCAGGCAATACACACACTCATGAAACTGACAATTTCACACATCGTGATCCAACAGGCGAGAGCTCTGGGCATCGCATTTGTCACCGATCACAGCTTGTAGCCCACGGGCACCAGGATGAAGTAATGCAATAGTAACCGGAGGAACCCGGGCAACTGCAGGCCACTTTCAGGCCGCTGCAGTCTCTCAGTCATAGCCGAGGCTCGAACCCGAGACTACAGGGCCTGGCCTACGCTTATGGTGAGCACCTGAACAGGCTGGGTTATATAGAAGGCCATCACCATAGTATATACCATATACCATAGTTCAAATGAGCTCTTTGAATCTGTTCTGCCACATTCGGTTGCCATATTTCTCTTTACACATCACCAAATATAGCGTGGAGATATTTATGTCGACAACACATTCCATGTTACATGTATGCACACACAGCTAGGGCTTGATTTCTGAGAGGCATGTAATGATAACAGAGACTGCTTCTGTTTACTTTTCTTGAATAACAAGCATGTCAATCATATGAACTATCCATTAACAAGTAATTGCAAAGCTTCCTCTTGACTGTCTAATGCTGGAGCATTCTTTATTTTTTGTGGAGTTAGAGAATGCAGGAGGAGATAATTTGGTAAATTCAGCAAAAACAATCTTATCATTTCAAAGTACAGGCTACACTTAGAAGGTAAAGCCATCTGTGATACTGCATTACTGCAGTGGTCTCCAACCCTGGTCCTGGAGAGCTACAGGGTCTGCTGGTTTTCATAGTCACTCTGCACTTCATGAATCAATTAGAGCAGTTGATTACACAGTTAACTCAACTCACCTGGTGTCTTGGGTCTAAACTGGGTGCTGATTTTAAGGTGAAAACAAAAACCAAAAGACCCAGTAGCTCTCCAGGACCAGGGTTGGAGACCACTGCATTACTGTATATTCAAAAGTAGTAAACCAACTTCTGTGCTTTCTGATGGAGTGCTGGAAAGATGAATGGACATTTACGTCATTAATAGACCTCAAACTCAGGCACAGAGGAGGAAGAGTAGACATATATTTATAAGTGTAAATCTACAAAATCACCCAAAAATGATTATTCCAGATGTAAATATCAGAACATTATCAATAGCAGTTGTCAGAAACACCCCTAAGACCTCCTACCTTATGACCTCTGATGCCATTAATTTTCACATCACTATAAGTCAGATTCCAAGAAAAATATCTCCTTACTCAACCACTGGAGGCTACCCACTGAGCTTTGAAAATGTCCCAGATCTCTTGAATGCCCCCCACAAAGGTGCTGTTTGGCAAATGAGTGTTCAGGTGAGATGTATCCAACATCTGAATGTTACATTGTTCCTTACTAACATATCATACGTGAATGGATGGTTAAGAAACAAATCGGGTTTTAAATATAACCCTTGAAGCATGTTCAGGTAGCTGACCCGGACCAAATACAACATTCATATTTTTACGAGGATCTCATTATTAAGATATCATTTGAAATGTACAGTGACCTCTTTGGCCTCCTTTTTTGCCTCCAGTCCCCAGTATGCACAGTTCAATCCGGATAGTGAGAGAAATAACATGGTGCATTCTGGGATTTAAACTTTGTTGTGGAGTTAGCTATGGAACCATGGAAAGACCATTTCAAAATTACTTCAGTAAATAAGAAGGAATTTTCACTGTGGGTTCTTGCAATAATAATGGCAAGGAACTACCCCTTTCTTTGAAGTAATTAGTAGAAAAGCGGAACAAAGTACCGTTATCATACAAGTAAGTTCAGCCATTAACAGAGCAGTTTCCTACCACTAGCAGCTATTTATTTAATCACCGATTGCCAGCCAGATTTGTTTTGGAATGAAGATTCTTCTACTTCAATTTGACCTGGACAACATGGAAGGTAAGCTGTGAAGCATTTCAAAGAGGAGGCAGCTCTGCTGATAGGTTTCTGGTTGCCAACAGGAAGTTGCTGGGCTTGCGATTGCAGACAGCGGAAATTACATGTGTAAAGGAAGGGTGTGTGCAAGACTCAACAGAGCACTATGCCTTTGACAGAGTGCAAAAGACAGGGGGGTCGAGTACAACCATAAATATTAAAACTGCATGCATTGTACACGTATGCATATTAAAATGTCCTTTGCATATCATGAATTCCACCATATTTGGATACAAAACAATTTCCTTTTTTACTTAAAAACAAGCATGGAGTCCACATTTAATGCAATGACCTTACTGCTTAGCAATTTATTTGGTTCCATTTTTGTTGTAAAAAAAAAAGAAGCAAAAAGAAATGAAAAAAAAACCCACGGTGACTAAAAGTATAGTGAGACAAAAACAGAAGTCTCGCAAAAGTTGATGGAAAACTAAAAGAGGAACGGGATGTTTATTTTCTGACCACAGGTCTAGAACCGCGAGGTTGCAAAATCTAAAAATAACTATTCTGTGAAATATAACTGTCAAAACTAGAATCAGAAGCTGATGCTCAGTATAAGTATGGGTTCTGATCTAAAGTCCTGAGAATTTAAGACAGGGGTAGCAAATGGCTTTTCATTCGACAATATTGTCTAATACTGTCTTAAAAATAAAGTTAAATAAAAAAGTGTAACTGTCAGGACAATTAAGCTAACACATGAGGGGATGGGGGAGGGGGTTGAAGAGAAGAAGTGACATGAGAGAAAATGAGAGAAGTGGAGAAAAGATTGCAGAGTATGACGTGTGATTTATAGGCTGGGGTGTGTCTCATTGTGGGCTTTCAGTCTGAGGTTATGTTTATCCCTGTTTTTCTTTATACCCTAGTTTGAATAGCCCAACTGCAATTTAAAGCCAGTAGTGCCCTCAATTGATTTGGGAGGGTGCATAATCAGAATGTGCCCTCTAATGTGCTTGTGTAGCCAGCTGCCTAGTCTTTTCACTCTGTAAGTCGGTAGATGACGGCAGTGTGACATAGTCATTAAAAAGAACTGGGCTTGTAACCAAAAGGTCATAGGTTCGATTCCTGGGTGGGACACTGCAGTTGTACCCTTGAGCAAGGTACTTAACCTGCATTGCTTCAGTATATATCCAGCTGTATAAATGGATGCAATGTAAATGTTATGTAAAAAGTTGTAAGTCGCTCTGGATAAGAGCGTCTGCTAAATGCCTGTAATGTAATGTAATCTAGATGAGCTGTGCAGTGACTTGTGAAAGATTCCTGCACAACTAGTGGAGGTGGGGAGGACAGGACATGACCACCGTGGGAGGAGCGGCTTTTAAGAGACGAGGCGAGGACACCAGCCGACTGACACCCAAAATAATGTTGAGAGCAGTTCCACAACACCTGCAAGACCTGCTGCCATGGTTACCACTGGCATAGTCTACATTGAACCAAAACCTTAAGTTTCATTACTGCACTAAATATGGATGCGATTTAAATACCGCCACTGTGTAGCACCTTTTGCATGGATTTATAATTAACTACAATAGGGAACAAAATAAAAATATAGACAATAGACCATTGATAACTAAGGTCTAAAGGACTGATACCATGACTTTATGTAGTCATAAAAGCTTACTATGAGGAATGACGAATAGAGATAGATGAGACCTGATAACTGAGATGCTCGGCACTGAAATGCTCTGTGATGTTGTGTACGTTGTAAATCGAGGCATGGATTCACACTGAGGTCATTGACAAAGCGCGACAAAAATAGAATGGAGTTGCAAAAGTGAGGGTCGTGGGTTTGAACAAACAAAGACGTTGTCACACATACACACCCAAAAACGCAAATGCAAACGCAAGCAGACGCGTGCGCACACACACCACACACCGCTCTGCGTAAGCAGGCTGAGTTTTAACGGTAGTGCAGGGCGCACAGGAAGTCACGATGACGGGGAACTCGGGGCCTCTGCATCGATCGCAGACGCTACTGGCTCAGCTCGTCGTGCTACAGGGCTACAGACGGCTCGAAGGAGCCAGCGGAGGAGAGATCGCGATGGACGAGGACGTCAGGAAGAAGGGAGTACTGTACATTCAACAGCAGAGGTTTGGGAAGGTAAGGCTACACCGCTGTTGCACTTTATACCTGGTTAATTTGCTTTAAAGGCCATTGTATGTCTGATATACATGAAGCTATCAGTACTTTATATTACAATGACCCTGTAATGGGTACTTTCACGGATAGTTGATTTCATGGGGGTTTTTTGGTTGATATTTTTAGTTAAACTTTTGACAGCTTCAGTTTTAGTGTATGTTCTCAACGGGCCAAGATAGTTTTTGTGCACAATAAAGGATATTTTAGAAAGAAGTTTCTCATGATTTCCGGGCTTTACAATGGATGTTATTGGGCATTTGGGGTTTTGTGGTCTAAATCAAGAAAATACACTTCAAGTAACTACAAAGCAGCTATTACAGTGGTGTTCTGTTTCCAGGAGCTGTATATAAGAACAGATTTAACAGCTAATTTTATAGCATTTATTCACAACTATAAATATACAGTACATTTTTATTTTGTGCTGGTACTTCTTTTCTTGAGCACAGTTTTCTCAGGTTACAGGATCCATAGGCACTAGTTCTATCTAAAAATAATATTAAACGTAATTTTTGAAAAATAACTGGCCAGGATTTCGACCAAAAGCTCCGGAATGTCAGTTAGCAGTCATTGCAAAGCCAGCCGGTCATCAGGAAATACCTAAAGTATCCTTCATCTCACAAAAACGGGGCAAAACAAAGCATACACAAAAACTGAAATAATACTGCAAGTTTAGAGATCCCAGAAAGTCAACCATTCCTTTAAATGGAATTTGATCTTTCAAAAAGTTCTCTGGGGAAAAACGTCACTGAGCACACAGAAAATGAATGTCAGAGAAAACGTTTTAGTGAAACATACCAAGGGCAGACCAATTAACGTCTCTCATAAAGTTTTAAGTAATTGTTATGCGTGGTATAACCAAAACACTTTCCCTGAGTTTAATTCATGTATAGATGTGTCCTACTACGTGGTATTTAAGATAATGATGAATTCTGAATAAATTCTAAGGACTATTTGTCCCCCATGACAATGTATCACTGAACTGGGATCAGCAAACTCCAGGGAGTTTAGGTCTTAATGAGTCCTCTACCACGCATGTAGACTATAACACACACGGTGACACATTATGTCTTTAATTGTTGTTTTTTTGCCTTTTTAATGATTACTGAAATTGGATATAACGGTTTGTTTGGAGTTCTATGGCATATTGAGTGATAACGGTGGCAGAGGATAGAAGTTATGGGTACATCTATATGGATTTGGCTCATAAAACAAAACATTTAATTTTACAGTATAAAAGTAACCCCTATTTTTGTTTGGTTAAGAGCACTTACTCTTATATCACAAAAATATATATTTTTAAATGCAGCACATTAAAATGCATGCAGTTTCAAAAACATTTTTTCTTATGAGTTCATGTTGACATTTAGAAATAAATTATAGTTGTTCTTGATTTGAAAACATTTTTGAGTGATATTTCTCTGTCTAAATTAACATTCTCACATTCTCTGAATTTGCAAATGAAGCCTGGTCATCTGGAATATTCTAATCACTTATTTTATCGGAGTGAACATTTGTAGTTTGTATGGTTTCAACAAGGCTTTACAAATAACTACATTTCCATGTATTTTTAATTGTTGGAAATGTTGATGTTTGAAAAACAAAGTTAAATATACCCACTTGGGATTTTCATGAAATTAGTTTGCCCACATTTTTTCACTATAAAGTTGGCTAATTGGACAAATTAAACAGACTTATTCCGAAAGCAGCCTTGACGAGAAACCTCATTAAAATACAGCTGACATATTAAAATGAATGGGCTGACTAAATGGCAGAAAATTGATTTTTGGGAGAAATAACATGTAATGAGACATGTTACCCTTTCATACACTGCACATTTTGCACTCTGGAAATCTATGAGTGCTTAAACAAATGATTGGCAGCTTTGAACCGGGCTTTGTGAGTTTATGTACCTTGTAAACAACACCCAGGAGCAAGCTGTAAAGTAACAGCCCCTGCATAGGGCTCTTCGCTGGGTAAAAAATGCAAACCGTCTTGCTACGTAAATATACATGCAAAAAAAATCACTACCAAGAGCAAGCGCTTTAAAATGTGACCGCTCGACCATTCCAGACACCGACTGCACACATGGAACAATAGCTCATTCAGACATGCTTCAATATTGGCTATATTGACTCTTGTCATGAGTGGTTCTGATAGTAATTTTTTGTAATGCCAAGTTTTGATGGCCGAGAAGTTTAATGTCAAGATGACATTCTAAGAGCCAGATAGAAGTAAGAGAAAAAAGAAAAGAAGATCATTCATCCGTTTGACATGGCATTTGGAAGTCGATGTAAGCCATTTCGTGTAAATATTGCACTCGGGTCATGGTTAATCCACGGAGTCAGAGGCTTTCCTTCCTTGTTTTCATGGTCTTTTCATGGCAGAAGAGCATTTTAGGTAACCCTGCAATGTTCTCAGCGAAGCTTTCATAAAAATGCTGTTCAGAGGAGAAGCAGTCAGAGGGGTTTCTGTTTGTGTTTTTATTAGCTTCTGAAGGCAATCTTCAGAGCCCTGAGAGCTTCTATGGCATTAGAGATCACAGACTGAGGTGAGAAGGCTGTTGGAAAACTACCCGAAAGATCGGATCTGGTGTGAACTGCATGGTAGCAAGGCTTCTCGCAAAACCCCTTTCCATTGTACCTTTTGATACGTGACAAAGACTCTTGGCTGGCTCACAAGTTTGTAAATGGCAGGGATGTATAAAATTTCTAATTTAGCACTCAACAAACAATGAGCAGGTGATCACTTTTGGTTTTGTTCCATTTCATGTCAATTTCTTAATGTGAAGCAGATTTTCAGAGCACATTGCAGAGAGCCTTACTCAAAAGGTGATTGAAAGGATGATTTCTAAGAAAGAAAAAGATTTTCTGGAAATTCAAATGTGTTGTTTGTTCCATTCAAAGTAGCACTGGGCAATCCCTTTGCAGTTTGCACAACAATATGCCCTCTCATATATGAAGTGAATTCAGTGCTGACATACTTTATATAACCCTATTCTGACACAGGCCTCAGGAAGTCAATTCTATTTTTTTAGTTTAGTTGTATCAACACCATTTGTCTATTTAGAAAATATGTATATAAAAATTACACAATATCACAGGAATTTACTTATACACAATTGCACCTGCATTGAATTTCAGTTTAGACTTTCCACCTATATTTGCTAGCCAAATCAATTACAACATATCAGTTTATAAACAAGAATAAAATGTATGAAAAACAAAAACGTGTTTTTTTTTTTTTTTTACCATTACATAATGCTAGGACTGTCATCTTCTTTCTGTTTTTACTCTAAAGATGTTAGATACCAATCTTTTATTAGAATCATTTTTAGAGGTATACTGAACCTTTCTCATCTCCCATGTAGAAATGGAAGAAGGTGTGGTCCATCATCTACAGAGAGAGTGCCTGCTCCATCTCCCGGATGGAGTTCTTTGAGTGCAAAGACAATGCGGTCAGCATGGAGAAGGCCGACAAGACCCTCCGCAAGCAGGAGAACAAGAAGGTCATCAAGCTGAGTGACTGCATCCGGGTGTCGGAGGTGGAGATGGACTGCCCCAAGGACTGCGGCCCCTTCCTGGTGGAGACCACCGAGAAGCTCTTCGTATTCGCAGCAGAGAACTCTGAGCTGGAGGACTGGACCCAGAAGCTTTGTGAGATTGCCTTCCCTGTACGTTAGCCCGACCCTTCTGACCGCTTAGCGTAGCGGCAGTGCGCTGCGCACAGATCCGTTTTCATGTTGTTTAGCACTCAAAGCAGGATATACAGCGTCCAAAATAGTGACGCAGATGCTAAATAGAAACAAGAGCTCAAAGGGACATCAGCGCATAGCCACCATCTTAGCACACCACTTTAGATGTTCCCTCCGTGAGTTCATGCTTAGTTGATATACATTACATTACAGACATTTGGCAGACGCTCTTATCCAGAGCGACGTACAACAAAGTGTATAACTGTATACAGTGGTGATTGTTACCCACCCCGAAGTGCCATATATATTCTATATGGACGCGCGCACACACACACACACACACACAAGATGTTCAATTAATGATACTGGATGCTTCTTTATTGTAGCTATTTTGTGTAGAGGTGACATGCAAGGAAATTGTGGTCAGATAGGTGTCAGATATCACGTCAGCCATGTCTGTATGGCTACCTATTGTAATGCATCCCAGATTTTCTACCCACAATGCCTCACAACACAGATGTGTCTTTTTCCCCACCCTTGGGAGTGCACACCGTCTGGCAGTTTGTCGGTTGCCCTGCCAGAAATTTGGACATTATACAGGCAGAGTATATGGAATGTGTACTGCATATGGTATTCTTTACAATGGTGAATACCATCTCATGTCAGACAGTTTATCTTTAAACCACATAAGGGTGCTATTTGTCATTCAGATTTCAGGGAAAATAACAGTTTTGTGGAAACAGTGAAATCCACATGACAGTCTGAGTGAACATATAAAATTGTTACTACCTGAAACCTTGATTTGCATATTTTAGTCCGATGCTTTGGGCTGCATTGCCGTATAGGAGGTGAAGGATACAATATACAATAGATTGGATTCTAGAAACAGGGCAAATGCTTGTTCTGTAAAAGGTGTTTTCCCATTTGCGAAATAAATATAAGTCTTTAATGTGATATTTGCAAATCCAGGAATAGTTACCATACAGCGCGCATAGAAAGGGAAGCTTGTGTGACCTCACTCCCTGCTGACCTGAGGCTCACAGGAGGTTAGAGACATGGGACTGGCACAGCGCCTCCGTGGTTCCCACCCCAGCGCCGAAACGCTCAGTGTCAGATGACTCTCAACACAGCGTGAGTCACGGCCCCCTGTTCCACGCTGGGGCTACAGGCACTAAAATAGGCATTCCTTACCAACGCTTAACATTCACCTTGGGAAACAAAACACACAGAATCTGTTGTAATATTTAGGGAGCAATACTCTGGGCTTTAGTGCGATGCGGGGGGATGGGGCTGCCTTCTGGGAATGGCCCGCTCATGTATTGTATTGTCAGCGTGAAAATTCCAAGAAAGAGCATGTTGGACCCCGGCCCCAGATGCAGACCACATTTTCAGCTGTTCTCCTTCATACAACTATAAAAAGGATTTAAAGGAACTCACAGAGCCCTTAGTGACACAGACTGACTAACGTGATGACTGATGTTACACAAAACCATTTGTGCACACTATGTGCTCACAACTAGGCGGGGATTCAGGGTTAAAACTCTTCTCAGTAAATTCTCGATTTGAGCTCACATTATTCACTGTTGAGTTTGACAGCTTCAAAAAAAAAAAAAAAAAAACAGAAGTTGTTTTTAACAAAGTCACAGTATGGTTTGCAGTATGCAGTGTGTCATGTGCCTGTTTCCAGGCAAATGCAAGCCTGAGAAGAATATTCTCAGAACAATTGAGTAATATTATGGGCTGTTCATTTTGGTTAGCGTGCATACCACTGGCTGAGAGATGCAGACATTCTATTTTATTTCTTACCAGTGTTACTACAGAAGCTAAATGTTACTAAATTGGCTTTGATGCAAATTACCTTGATTGCTATGGGAGGTAGTAGAAAAAACAGATGTCAACTTGGACTTCCTAGAATCCATCCTTTAAGAGTTCCTGTTGTTTCTAGGAATCCATGGAGCCAGCAGAGTTCTCAGCTCCTGTCCTCATGGGCTATTTACCCTCAGGGCAGAGGTTGATTTCTGTAGGAATCTGTGACAGACTCAGTTCTTCTAAAAGGCATCAAAATTCATCTTTTGACCATGCCATGCCGGGACATGAAAATATTAGTACACAGTGAAATATGAATTATCACTGCTGACCAGTGGTCTGGATTGCTGGAAGTCATACTGTACTTTCTTTTAACCAATTATCTGCCTCATTTGCTCCAATTAAAATAATAATCAGCTTTATAAGCAAACACACACACACACACACACATACACTACTCCAGGTACTTAGCATGACATCCCTGCTGTGGACTAGCCAGAATACCCATAACCACCATATTGTTCAGTGAGGTGGTCAGAAACTCCTCAGTCACGACTGCAATGTCCTTACTTGAGAGTGTGGCTGTGTCCCAAAAGAAGTAGCTGTGCAGCAGTTCTGTATGCTTTTGTAGGGTGGATTTCAGCTGAAGTGAATGAACCTTTGAAATGACTCTAGGACCGTTTCAAACCAAAACCAACATGCCGTGCAGGCCTCAAAGGTCATTTCAGCACAGCAAGACAAAAAGTGCTTGACGGATATAAACTTTAAGAAAGTGACTTCCTGACATCCCAATCAGTCATAGCATTGAAATAATACTTGCCATATAGGGAGGCGTAAATGTTATGCGGTATGCAGAATGAGCTCAGTTTATTTTTCTTACTGACAGAGCTCCATTTCTTAAACATGCATATTTTAATACATATTCTTAAAACAATAAATTTGATTTACAATGTTCACATATGCCAGTATAGGTCTGAATAAATGCCATACTCATGCATCATACACCAGATGCACGATGAAACTATAAACAACAAGTGGTCAGCAATCTAATGATGATGTGACCAAGTGACCCAGCACTACAACTATACAGCAATTTTATTTGGTAGCTGTAAACAGCTAACAGTAGCATGTAGTGCACAAATCTGCTCAGATCTGACAATCCTCAGATTAGTCCTCTCTGCTGAGTGATGATGCAGAAGAAGAAAACTCAATTCTACGATACATTCCTCTTTTGTTCAAAGAACATAAAAAGGAATAAATGGCAGAATGTTAATGTTTGACAGGAAGGATTTTCCATTTGAGACACAACCTTAAGCGTAAACGGACAGGAAAGTGTGTCATCGTGGTTGTCTGTTGACGGCTAGCGTTTTTGCGACCCCATGCAGATGAACTGGAGTGAGCGCGTGGTGCCCAAGCGCAGCAGTATCCAGAGGGGCCCCACAAGAGGGGACCCAGAAGAGTCCACAATGGAGGAGAACTCTCTGTACTGCAGAGGAGACCATGGTGAGAAAACATGGCTATTCATGCAAAATGTCTCTATGACAAATATTGCCTCTATTGCCATACGCAGTAATGTCCAGTGTTAATTCAACTCAACAGAACGAATGAATGAATCATTGCATTTATATAGCACTTTTCCAAACACTCAAAGCGCTTTACAATGATAACAGAGTTTATATGGGTCCATTAGGGACCACATGTACACTGTAACGTGTTAATTAACACTGAACATTTTACTGTGTTGCATTTACAAAAACAGATGAAGGAATGTTTCTCCTGCAACACCGCACCGATTCAGAAGGAAGTGCTTTGTCCAGGCCAGCATTACACTGAATTAAAGTCCTTTATCAGATGCTCTTTTCCAGAGTGACTCAACCCCTTCAGCTGAATTCATAGGGTCCCTTGGTGTACAGAGCCAGGGATGCATCTACATTTAAGGATTTCACCGAAACAGGCATTAGAGTACTGAATGTTCATAGGCTGTCAAAGTAGAGGGTTTGATCTCGGTGGGCCCCACACACCGCGATGCCACAGCCTCCCGCTTCGTCTCTTTCTGTCGCTGCGGCCCTGTCTGGCTCTTTGCTTCGCTGCCTGGGAACAGGGCCACGCTGTCTCTCGCTGTAAATATTGAAGACCGCCTGGGGGGACCGCGCGCGTGTTGGGAAGACACAGAAGGCGGCTGTAATGAGCCGGAGGCAGGAGGAACACCGTCCCCGAGCGTGTGAGGTGTATGAAAACTGTGACAGGCCAGAGGGGGCTAGAAAGGAATCAAGCTGCCCCCCCCCCCCCACCCAGAGAGCAGTGGCTCACTGTGTACCTTTGGCTCCAGGGCCCCAGCTTCCCTGTAAAATGCCACCCCCCCACCGCCCCGACCCCCCACGAGATAGCCAGGGACCTAGGTAGCTGGCCTCCACAGTCACGGCACATCAAGGAGACCACCGGCATTCAAACAGAGCAGAAACATGAAAAGAGGACGGAAAAAAACTGGCCCTCATTCACCAGCATTCATTACGAAGCCCCAAATCTGCCTCTGGTTCTGAGTGAAATCTTATTAAATATTTAATGAAAGTGACAGGGATACAGAATTACAATGGAAAGGCAAAGGGATTACAGCCCTGTGCACCTCTGTTTCTGAGAGCTGTGGAAGCACTGCACTTTTTGAGAAGACCGCCCCCTCCCATTCAATTATTTTGGGATGATTGAGCATGATTGGCAGCATGTCATCTGCAGCTTAGCCAGCCCCCTCAAAACCCTCTCGACAACCCACGGGTATTTACACTCACAACTAACTGAGTGTGCAGATTAACTCCTAATTTGCATAAAATAACCTCACCACGAAGAACTGTACATGTCTTTGACCCACTTTACCCACATTAAATACTAAAAATATATCAGTAAAGCTATGTACCGTATCTCATGTTACTCCCTATATATATATATATATACATATATATATATATATATATATATATGTCACTCCTATTTATAGCGTAAATACTGTTCTACAGAAGTTCTCAATTGTGGCAAAACAAATTTTGACATGGCTGGATAATTGTACAGTTTTAAATGGTTGAAGGGACTCAGTGTTAAATTGATGCACATGGAGGCATGCATAGTAAGCCTGAAGTGATCTAGGGGGGTAACTTGATATTCATTGCAGTCTTGCTATAAATGCTCAAGACTTGTGACCACTTCCCCTTCTCTACGATCGACGTACTATACAGTGGAAAATGTTTCGCCTTGCGGCTGGCTTTTCCTGTCATGTGGCTGAAAACGATCGTACCAGTGCCCTCTCAGCTCAACAAACTGTCCAGTTATCGCTCAAACATAATACATCCTGCTCACAAGTAACACATCTGCAAAACTGTCTGTTATTTCCTTTCACATACTCTCTCTAGCACCACATTCCATATCCCGTCTATTTTTAAAGCTATATTGGACACTCTTGCCGTCTTTAGGCAATGTTGTACTCTTTCTTGGGGCGACATAGCTCAGGACGTAAGAACGGTTGTCTGGCAGTCGGAGGGTTGCCGGTTCGATCCCCGCCCTGGGCGTGTCGAAGTGTCCCTGAGCAAGACACCTAACCCCAAACTGCTCTGGTGAGTGAGAGGCATCAATTGTAAAGCGCTTTGGATAAAAGTGCTATATAAATGCAGTCCATTTACCATTTTACCATTCTTGAAACTGCTGAGCTAATTTTTTCTTTACCCATTCATTTAACAGTGGGAACTGAGTGCTCAATTTTGAGTTCTCATTCTAAAATCTATCCTACATGTGGCAAGCCTACCTCGTAAAAAAATCAAATGTTTCCATACCAAAATTTAAATAGATTGAAAACATTTTTTCCATGAAACTTCACCGCAGTAGACTGTCTCTCAGTAAGAGCGACCCCTCGAACACACAAAATATGTCGCTGCCTTTGGGGAACCCCATAAAAAATCTTCAAATGTTTATTTCCCGCTTCCCTGTTCTCATGCTGGTAAAAGGCTCACATGGAAGATGGCTGCCTCTCTGTGTGGTGCAAGTATAACAGATGAGGGCCCTGTGAAAACTCAGCCAGCTTCTTAAGCTCGAGGGGCAAAAAAAGTAATTATTCACAATCAATGCATCTGATCTCAATTATGTGTGTCACAGTTATTACCACGTTTCTTTAATCAATGGTCACAGAGCTACCCTTTGGCCATTATAAATATTTAGAGTTTGATAAACATTTGCCGCGGCTACTTTTTTTTACTCAGACGTAATCTCGATCATATGTCGCAGTGTATACAGAGGGAATAGATCCACCGATGGGCTTTTTAGTTTTGCTGGTCTCCAATGACTACATCTGGATTTAAAATAAGTGGAGCTAAGAACAAAGAACACGGCTAGTCCCATGCTGTAGTCATAGAAAGTTACAGAAAGTTGTGAAAATGTTAAGTTCTCATTATTTTGTTGGGGTTCTCATCTCAAGATCTTTAAATTATTTAAACAGTTCATTTTAACACTGTAGAGCCTCTCATGAGAGATTCTCAAGATTCTCAGCACTGATATTTAAACATGAGAACTGTCAAAGTTTAAAGAAACTTTAAATTGTCAAAAACTGCCAAAAAAAAAAAAAAAGAGATTCATCAGCTGAACGGTTATACCAGTAGGAAACGACATCCCCTGTCCCTGTATAGATTTTTCTCTCCTAGAAGAATCCAACAAGCACATTTTGAATGCAGCCAAAGATGTGGACCCATTTCTCAGTCTCTCTTGCACTTGATTCCTCCCTTTCTTTACCTCTCTCTGTCCTAGGTATCACCCTTTCTTTACCTGTCTCTGTCCTTTTCACACATACACCCACAAACTGAATCACTGAATCACCAGGAACTGGCCAAAACCAAATCAAACGCATCGTGTGTGAAGCCGACAGATATAGCTCCAGGGTGTGATACAGTCCACAGTGAAAGGACACGACGCTGTGCTCTGTGGAACCGCAGATCATTTACAAAGTTCATTACAGGGCCACATGGCCATTCCGTAATGGGCCAAAGAGAGAGAGAGCCTTCCCTTAGCATCTGTTAGCAGAGAAGCTTGCCCCAATGTACCCCATTATGTGCAGGGATACAGAATCCAAGACCACAGTCTTGGCAACAACAAGACCCTGCTAATGATGAGTTTAATTTAATTATCAAGATAGGTCTTCACACATATTAAACGAGTGGCACGTACTGTTGTGTTTCGGGGTTTAAATGTGCATATTTGGATAAAATCAGCAAAGAGCTTTACAGAAATGCAGAGGGGCAGTCACACACTGGGACCGGGGAGGACATGCTAACATCTCCGTCACAGAAAAGCTGAAGGCAGATCTGAAGGCTTCTTAGCTGGGTTTCCTTGGAGTTGCCAACATCCTCAGCTGCCGGTCCATCCCTGGGCAGAAACAACCCGCTGGGGGATTTGATTGGATGAGACAGCGTACTCCATACCAATCTCTCAGTCCTTGGAATATCGTGCAGCCACACAGTCACGATCAACCTCTCTGCTCCCCCACAGTTCAGAATCTCCAACCTTGTGTGCTGGAGAGGTTGGGCCAGAGGAGTTAAAAGACAGCAGCGCAACAAAGAATGCTCTGCGTTTGAGCCAGAATCAGAATGTGTATTTCAGTCACACATCCTCCTGCGCATCACGGGTGAATCATAAAAGAAAAAACCCCCACATAGTGCAAGTAGCACTCGGCCTCACCATTTCCCCAGTTGGTCTTTCTGAGTGCTCCCTGTCTAGGAGGGCTAGAGAGATTTCTCGCAAAGGGAAAGCAGTCTGAGGTCTACAATGTTTTGGAGAAGCTAGGAGATCTGAGTTTGGCGTGCCATATGCCTCTTATGTGTTGAGTAAAAAAAATACATACACAATATTTTTTTTTTTTGAAATAGAGATGAACACGGCAAAGAAGCAAGCACCTGTTTATATTCAACCCCAGTAGCAGAGAGGCAAAACCACACACGGAAGTCACCCGGTCTATTTTCTGCTCTGCAAAGTTCTATTATAGCGCTTCAATTCTACAGGAAGGAAATAGGCTTTTTTTCTTTTTTGTCGTCTGTTGAGGGAAAGCAGAGAGATGAAATCAACTCACACACAGCTGCAATAGGGGATTGTGTATATCTTCAGATCAACCTTGTCTCTGTGGAACCGTAGCTGGTGTGGCTTTGGAGCCCCCATATTACAAATAAGGCGGCTCCCCTTAAACCACATCTTTTGCACAGGTGTATTCAAAGCTGCTGGGAAACAAAAAAGGAAAACAGGTGCCAGAGAACACAAGCTGCAAAATGTCTGTCTGCAACTTCCTGCAACAGGCCGCGCTGCATATGCCCTGTAGCTTCATAACGCAGGCGACCGAGTTCTCATTCAGTGCAGGTCCTTAGGCTGAAGACACAGAAATAGGTATTGTTATTGTCAAAAAACAGTAATTACATCGTAAGTAGGTGCACATAATAGAGATGAATTCATGCTGTACCAATTACACAAGCCACAAAACTTTTCCATTTTCCTCCATGTTAGTAACTAAGTAGTTACTATGTAACCAAATCGTAAAGTAATGAAAATTTTGTTACACTGGTATAAAAGAGCAATAACCAAATGCAATGACATTGCTTCCTAATAATTAAAATTTAGCCATTATGGAATGTTATACCCTTGTTCATAATGCAAATACAATTATAAAAATAAGGTTTTGGATTATTTCAATTTTCTGAAAGTTTAAATAAATTGTTATAGGCTCAGGATTGGGATATAACCTAGAAGTAACAAGCCATGCAGTCGTCATTCCCACCTCCTCACTCCCCAACCATACTATACAATCTGATAACTATACAGTCTGATAACTTCAGAAAATATATGCCAGACACTGTACAAGCCAGTATAACTAGAGACCGGACGGAAAATGGGAAGTCGTGAGAAACAAACAGCACCCTCATGGTGAAAGGGGAAGTCAATCCGATGGCGCCCTTTTCACAGTGAAGCAGTGACAGAGCATAATGGATCTGGCTGCTTTTTCATTACCACTGTAACTATCTGCCTAAGCAAAGACCGTATCTCCTCTTTATTTATTTTGAGCGATCTCATTACTCTAATGGATATTACTGGTATTTCAGAGCAATATTAGGGCATAATTTTAAGTGGGGTGGTGGAGGGTGATTTTAATCTGATGGCCTGTTATATTATTTTCCAGTGAGATTGCCTTCCGTGCGAATGGAAAAAAATATGTCTTCCAGCCTTTCAAATGACACTTTAGGCCATAAACGAGACATGATCACCTTTTGTTGGCTCCTGTGTGGAAACATTTCCATGGGAGAGCTATACAGTGCCTCTGCATCTGATGCAATTTCCAGCTCAGGGTAATTTAAATCTGAGTCACAAGGATCTGCCGACAATTCAACCGACTTGGTTTTGCAACCGCACTTAAGCAACACATTCAGTTCAGTACACAACATGCTGACAATAGGCCACCTGGTACAACTCAACACCCGTGCGCCTCAAGAAATGCACGACAAAACAACACGCCACATCGCTAATTGTGTCACACTGGCTGCTGGAGGCAGAGAATCGGCATCATTATTATTTTTTTTTTTAAAAAGCTGTGATATTACAGATACTACATTATTTTCTTGTGCTCCACCAGCCTTAAGGGACTTCAAGGTGTTGGTGAGGAAAACGGAGGCCTCGGAGAGGTGCAGGTTACGTGGATCCTTCTTCCTGCGTGCCGATTTCGACAGCCTCATCCTCATAGACTCAAAGTCAGGCGAGATGCTCTTCGCCTGGCCCTACCGCTACCTCCGAAGGTTCGGTCGGGACAAGGTAACACTGCTTCCAAATTCAAAGAACAATTTCAAAAGAACTCCAGTCCAACAAACTTATTTTTTAACATTTCAAACGGGGAAACTTTAAAAAAGTTATACAACTACACTGCTTTGAACCTACTATTAAAGCTAAGAACCTGTCAAACATGAAGGATGGGATTATCCAGTGGTTTTTCTTTTTATATCGTATCCTTCTGGGCTAACTTATTTGACATCAGTTTAACGTCCTTGTGTGACCTTCACTTGTTTGCTAGTAGACATGGGCTGAGGGTTGAAATGAAAGCTCCAACCTTCTGTTTCAGGTTACTTTTTCCTTTGAAGCGGGACGCCGATGTGACACCGGGGAAGGAAACTTTGAGTTCGAGACCAAGCAGGGGAACGGCCTCTTCCAGGCAGTTGAGACGGCCATCAACATGCAGAAGAACACCTATGCCCCTCAGAGGCAGGCCTCGGGAGGGATGGACATGGAGCCCGCCCCCAGACACCCGATCACGAAGGACAGCTGCGTCTACAGCACCATCAGTGAAGCCCAGATGAGGGACAGCCCCGCCCCACCACAGGGCGCTAGGTCCAGGCTGGACCTGCCCAGCGACAAACTGCTGACCGGAGTGAAGAGCCTGACCCTGGACACCAGGCCGCCCCCCCGAAAGAACCAGGTCAAGACTATCTCAAGCTGCCCACTCCTCAACAGCGAGGACCAGGCCTATTCCCACACCTCCATGACACGGGACCAGGGGGAGCCGGAGGAGGCCAAGCCAACATCCGCAGCTCACGGCAGGCAAGGTTCCCACGACGAATACTCCCTCCCTTTTGACACTATCAGCAAGAACCTGATGGCCTGCTTCCTGGCCGCTCAGACGCCCCTGGCTGGGGATGCAGGCAGCGAGAGGGACAACCGTGCAGATGGTGCAGAGGCCCCTGATCCCATCTATGACTCCATAGACGAGATGTCCGTCAGGCCAGTCATCAAGACCCAGTCCCAGGTCCGTAAGCCCACCGAGTTCAAGGTCGAGCACATTTACGATGAGCCCGAGGGTTGCGCGGCCATGGTAACGGAGGTCAGGGGGCCCACCTCCCTTTACGACGAACCGGAAGAGGTCAAGGGTTACGCCTGGAAATTCCAAGGCACAGCAGTGGACCCCGGTGGCCATGAGTATCCCTACAACCCGCACATTGATGACTATGCCGTCCCAAAACCAGCAAAAAGGGCTTTCCCTGACCTCCAGGAGGACCAATCAAAAGAAGACGATGACTCCCCTTACGATAATGTGATGTCAAAAATGACCAGCAGAGGAAACAGATAACAATGTTCCTGAAAAACCAATTTGCAATTTACTTAAAAATAGTCTTTGGAGAATTCTGTGAATTTTACAAACTTCTGAGGGCATTGGGAGATAAGTCAGTTTTATTTTGCAACATTCAGATCAATTCCAATAGTCTGTCAAAACAATACGCCAAAAGAACAATGGCCTTGACGTTTGTTCAAGAACATAATGTTGCAATGATGCAGTGGATACTTTGTCAAGTCCTCAACTTTCCTTTTCCAGGAGTGATCCATCCCCCGTCTTACTGGCATCAATTTCTGTCCTTTAAGTAGCATTACTATATATGACAAAGAAAGAATTATTTAAAATCCCAGCCTACTCCACTTGGGGATATTTCAAGATTCCTCCAAAGGCGCATATTTCATGTTCAGAATATATTATTTTGTAAAGTTAATAAATAATTGTGTGCATTGTTATTTTATGTAGTTATACTATTGATATTTAGCAAGAAGTGATTTGATTTCATTCTGATCATGACGTTTGGAATTTCACACTGAAAGCCACCCCTTTGGGTGTGTTCCCAATATGGGCGAATATATGCACTCCCTGACCCAAACAGCCATGCTTGATAGGCATGGGAATGCACTCCACCCTGTGAAATCCTCAGAGACAAAAAGACTTCTAGAAAATGTTCATATTTGTTGAGATGGGATGTACTATGTATGGTGTTTACATCTGACAATTTGGTTCCTTGTTATCTCATTAGCATATACCCCAGGCTAATAATGGCATCCCTTTCCCACAGCTGTGCCTCTGGCTGGTAAAATGTTTTGCAGCTTCATTAATGAATTCTGTGACCTTACTTCCATGTTGTTTCTTTCCTCCGTTTCATATTTTACACATGACTGTAACAAGGGAGTGTTGATTAATTGGAGTGGTAAATTTGAGAAAATTAAAATAATTTGTAATGTAAAAATAAATGAGGGCACATTAAGTGGGTTACACACACATGTTAACTGTGCCATTAATCAATAGAGCTGCGACTCAAGGAGGCCCCTCCCCTGTACTCGGCAGCCATATTAAATAAATAATCAGGGTGAGGAACCAGTGGCATGGAAGTGATTGGGCCCCTGGCAGAAAGAGAATGAAGATGTCACAATACCCCATTAATTTCCCTGGCCCGCCGCACCTATTGCCTCTCAGACCTCCCCTTCCAGGTCGACCTGTTCTCTCCGCGCTAATCTCACAGAGCTGGGACACACAGGCAATTAACCCCCCACCCCCCTTCAAATCTGCTCTCACCATAGGGCATTTTAGGATTTATTTTTACATTAAGTTCCTTTGAAGGTGATGCGAACGTGCAGGTTGTGAAGCAGTTTATACAAACTGCAGAGGTAGAGGGGGAGAGAGGCTCATACTGCTGGATGCCTGGGATACGGTCACGGTCATTCTAGGGAGGATGCGGACCGTGATTGCGACGCGGTCAGCATGAATTTGTCCAGCATTCAGCGTACGTTTGGAAGGGAAACCGGGCACGATGCACAGAACATTGTGAACGCCAACAGTGCCGTCGTGTCAACCACAATTAAAAAATGTCTCTGAAAAGATCAAAATGAATGAAAGGTGAGCACAACGGGTGAGGTAATAAATCACAGAAACACAATCTAAATGCAAATACCAGTTTTCAGAAGCACAAATAAATCTCCTCCATATGTAGACTACCTCTTATTTTCTGAAGAGAAATGAAGTGAGCGCATAGGGAAAAATATATAAGAAGAAGTACCTCCTCAACATTACTGCATATACATTTCTGCGTCCCATAAACTTGGATTTCTTGGAAGTGTCTTATTGATTTTCAGTTCTCAGAATGGTTCAAAAAATGTATCTGAGGCATTTGGTTTTGGTTGAAAAGACAAGGTAAGGTTTCTGGAAGCACAGAAATCTCATACTTCTCGTGTGATGTCCCCTCTGGCCTACACTACACAGCCGATGCACAGGAGCAGACTTGTACTGGAATTAACAGACATTTTATCTCTCTATTTGACAGATTCACAGCAAACCCATTCTTACCTCATCCTTGAAATGTCAGTACAATACTAATGCTGAAAAAAAAACAGATCGAGCAATTGTCCTCCAACTGGCCCTTATGCCCTGATTCTCAGCTGTATAATGTTTTCAGTTGGGCACTAGGGGGCAGTATCTCTCTTTATTGAGATTTTGAACCATTATAAAAACCCTGGAAAGAACTGCATGTTCGTACTAAATGGGTATGGTACGCTTTCGCTTTCCAATCAAAATAGTGCTAGGCACATAGATATGAATTCTGATTTTGGCATGAAGATATTGGGCAATTATAAGTTAGACTGAACAGGTTATGAGCACAAGAAAGCCAACATTATCCTGGTACTTATATAAGATAAAATGGAATACTTGTGTAAAATTATTACTTCTCTCTCAACATTTAATAGTAATCTTATATATGTGGTCTTAAGTGCCCACCTGAATTAGGCTGCATCCCTATTTTCGGTAAAATGCTCAGTTCTTCAGTTCCCTGAGTCACCACCTTTACATTCCTTTAAAAAAAGGATTGGGGTTTGTCTGTAGATAGAATTATGCCACACTCGGAATGAAGGGTGATTCTGATGTGCAAGGAACATCTATCACTGTCACAGCTAGTAAGTACAGATACTGTACGAAAACACAAACAACTGGCACTGTAACTGGCAGGGATGGATATGCCAGAAATGAACAATCTTTGCTAAAGATCACATGCTCACATACCTAGCTACAGCATTCCTCCAAAAGGCATAATTAATTTTATGCTAATATGTCACCATAAGGTGGATATTTCACTGACTCTGCTGAGCCTTGTTTGTCCTTTGGTTTCTTTGTGAGCAAGCTCGGGAGACTGCGCGTACTTTTGTCATCATCGCCACTCTCCTTGAATGAAATGAGCAATCACATCCTGAGGTGACTCACAAGGCAAAGATGTGGCCATGGTAAATATATGCCTCTGCAGCTTTTTCACCTTTGTGTATGTGTGTGTGTGTGTGTGTGTAACAGAGAGAGAGAGAGAGAGAGAGAGAGAGAGAGGTAATTGCAGTGAAGCACAGGAAAAAGTGGCTGGTCTCATTGACCCTTAAAGCATCAAATGAGGGCAGGGTTTCCAAGAGATTCCCCCAGAAAAATATCTGCCAGCTGTGTGGTGTATAAGGAAATGAAAACAAGTGACCACATATGAGATTCAACCAAAAAAGACTAAAATGATCAAGGGTAATATCATTCTGTGTTTATACTCAGCCATTCACTCTAAGCGATATTTACAGGAGCCCATGTATGCAAACATTTCCTCCAGGGCAAAATTCTCAAGTAGAAAATATCAAGCGAGAGGGGTTTGGAAAATAACTGTGACGGCATTATGTAAAGCACCATGCAGGCATGCACAGAACGGACTCACACACACAGCAACAAATGGGCAAATGTGAACGCATGCGATCAAAAAACACCCCTTCATATGCACCTCAGTGGGAATGGCTGGATGTCAATTTTAAAGATTTACACCAATTCTGGAGACATTTAAAGGTGTCCAATGAAATGCTTATATGGGGAATATGATTTGAAAGAAAGAAAAAAAAAAAGAAAAAAGAAAAGAAAATCAAGTGAAAGGGCAGAATTTCCTCACAAAGCACATGATGGAGTTCAGCCATTAGCTCCAGGCAAAAGAAATGGAAAAATATACCTTTCCCATTTCCTGATCATTTTTTTCAGGGGTACATTGAGGAATTCCTTCCTTGGCTTCTGCATCCGTGTGGTGAACGGTGGCAGCACACTGTAGCTTGACGCTGTTTTAACGCCGTGGGTTAAAGGTCACAACCAACGTAATTATAGGCCTACATCATTGCAACTGCAATCTATTATTCATCATATAAAGTTGCTGTGTTAACATTCCATGAACAAGGTCCCACTACTCCTTACACACCATTCTAGCGTAGCCTACTACACTGGCTAATCAATGTTCATAAAGACTGGAGCCAAAGACGTTAACACTAGTAACTACACTACCAAAAGCACATTGAGCGGTGTGAAACAATTAGCACCCTATTCACAGATGTCATGTTAAGGGCCTGTTGGTATAAAACTGTGTTGCAGAGCCTCTTTGCTAAAAGGTGTTAAAGTGCATTACTATATATGGATATTCAAGTTCACTATATTGATTTCTTTACTATATTGATATGTATTTAAGTGAAATTCACATGCGTCACTGCAGTAACTCCCAGATATGAAGGCATCGGGAATGGTGGAAATGTTTGCATTGCATTTGAAAGTGCCATGAAATCACACATTTTTTATGAAACCTTTTGATTTCAATTGTATATTTATATTACAGTCGCCCATATTTTAAATATTTATACCTAATTTTTTAGCTTTAAGCGAAAAATCCACAATAAAATCAGTAGTAATCAGGATCCTGTTAGAACTTTCAGCATTCTGAAGGATAAATTTAGGGATTTTTTGTGGTTTTGTGATAGCATTTTCAGTTTTTATCAATAGTAAAGCATGTATCCTTCTTAAAACTCTTTGATTTGGTATCAGTGATAAAAAGGAGCTTGGTAAGGTAAAACTAATAAATAGCATGAACTTTCCAAAATGAAATTCACAAATATTTTTATAAAATAATTGGTTCACAAATAAATGCAACTGATCCACAAATAAATGCAGCCGATCCACAAATAAATGTAACAGGTTCAGAAATAATGTAACTGGTCCTCAAATAAAAAATTGTGGGTTCACAAACATGTTTTTCCGCTAACAAACAAATCTTTCCTGGAAAATGACTCAATGTGCATTTCTGCATTTCCTGGCGTAGGTGGAATCGCTACCATTTATTTCTGCAATTTTGAGACAGCCACACGTGCAAATAAACCCATAAATATGTTTTTTTTTTCACTGAGACTACTCCAGCCAATCTAATTTTAAGACATCCTTCTGCTAATGTCCACATTACTCTGACCAATCACAGCACGTATATGCTCACTGAATCAGGGTTGTGTACTTCCCCTTGGTTGGGAAAACATTTCTGTAATGGTTGGCTAATTATGCGGAAACCAGTAGAGTTCAGTATGTTTGCGACAAAAAGCTTGTATGATATAACTAGCTAGCTAGTTATATCATATGACTGACATTCAGATATTTATAGAAAATCAGAGCTATAAATGCAGGGTGCTGACTCTATGGTTTTCAATACCAAGCTATCAGTTATATCACCTCTTTTCACTCTGTAATCCATAGCTGTGCAGTTACTGTGCAATTGATGGAGCAGGACCAGGCAGATTGCTAATATGTAATCAATAATCCACCTGATCTGAATCGTGAATAATCGAAAACAGTTGTGAGCACTCGGTAAAGCTATTAAAATGCACGTCATGGCAGCTGAGACAGTAATAAAATAATGTTCACAGGATCAAAAACAAATTCTGCTGCTGTATAAACATATTAAGACATTTACATTAAAACATTTTTTATTTTATATTATTTGTTATAATATCTGTAAACACGTGTGTAGATAGTTCATTCATCTTCAGTACTTAGAAAAATACTATTTTTCGTTGTCTGATACATACTTCTTTGGAATTGCAGGATGGATCTACGGCCTCAATCTCAGCATAGAAAACATTGTACTTAAATTTGCATTCATGCGAACAACATATGAAAGATTATTAATTCTAAACACTGGTGCTTGTAATTTGTAAATACTACTTTACATTATGTCAGTCAGCTGAAGGCACAATGACAATGAAGCGTTGGGTAATTACCTGACCATTTATAAGTATGTTGTACACCATCAAACTACATACACATGAGCTCAGACAAAGTCCTACTCAGCAAAAAGGGGTAGTAAAGCTTTGTGTTTTAATTAAGTTTTCAGATTATACTCAAGAGAAACAAAATACATAATATTGAGCTGTACATATTTCCTCCGGGAGAACAAAGTTAATCTAACTTTAAGCTTCATGGTGTTGCCATGGACACATAATTCTATAAATAAATGGTTCTGCGGTGCAGTAGCACAACTTATTGCCTGCCATTTTGTTCCATAAAGAACATGAGCGATGAATGTAGTCTAACATGTTATTAGACCGTGGTACACATTACCAGAAATAAGCAGAGAAATTACAGAACCAGTCATGTAACCGAGCGCTATCCCCATGCTAGCCGGTGAAGTGGACAGTAATACCGCTACCAATTATAGAAGTTTGTCTCTGGTGGAATTAAAACGAAACACAACGGCTTTCCAGAGAGACTTTCAGGTGAGTTCCAGGCTGTGTTGCTTTCGCTTATTAAAAAAGCTGGATGCTCTTGTTACTCTGACTGCCGTCCCTTCCCAGTATTTTGTGAGCGGGCATCTCTGGGGGCTCTTCAAGTGGCGGGATTGTTTTAGATATCACCCAATGAGTAATTAATCACAGCTGCCAGCCCAACACGTATTAAATAACCGACTGTCTAAAAGTTCCCCTCTCTCGTTTTTGTGCACATAAATAGCACAGAGAGGTTATTTAAGATTGAATTCTCAGTTGCTGACCCCTGTGCCCTTTGCTAAGAACAAGCGCAGCCCAGCAGAGGTGACATCGTTATGCTGAATTAAATTCACGCTCACAACAGAAATTCTGAATCTCGGAATCGACGTTTGAAGAGAAAGCATTTCTGCTCTGCAGGTGAACAATACGAGCATTTACTGTGTCACCAAAACACTTTCAGATACAGTTTCCTCATAATACTTATGCAGTAGTTAACCATCAGTAGTAAAAAATCAATTTTTGCGTTTGACTGTAATTGGTTTTCCTATGTGTTTGCCTAAAATATTTAAATGCATTCGTAACAGCAATGCTCCTCATATAATAAATAACAAATGAACCCAGTAACATGCAATTGTATCCAATCCTATCAATAAACATATGTGGCTATAATATTGAATGGTATGTTGTGGTTAATTGGCTCCTGTGGAACCAATTAAATCAGCGCCAAGTCCATAGAGTAACATGAACAGAAAAGATAATAATGAAATGGATTTAAATGAAATAGCTATCTTGTTGTCCAAGATGAATATATTGTAAGAATTCATAGTCATTCGAAATCTAATCATTTAATGGCAGCAACACTTCACTGAGGGTGTCTACGGTTTATTTGCCTGTAACTTCAATTACTTTTACTGATGTTGTGAATTAAGGAAATCAAGAGACTGTAAAAGGTCACTTTATTTCGCGAGCAAACACATCCAAATCTCCGCCATGGTTTATTAGTTTTACACATCAACACAGGCTTATTCCTGAAACCTGCTGTGCCACTCTTGTATAGTGCGGTGAGCAAATTTCTTTTTCAGTTCTTTCATTTTGAAAAGGCCTCTGGTGGCAAGTTAATGCATAGCAATAATCATGAAGTTGACCTTTCCAAGCTAATTCATTCATAGGTTTTCTTTCTTCTTTCAGATGTGGGTGTTGCTGGTTATTGATGAGGTCACTGGCCATTATTTGCCCCTAATGTCAAAGGAATTTTTACTCATAAATCAAATTACATCACATATATTTACAAGTGTCAAGCCAAATGGCTCCAGAGGCCTGATAAGCACTGACCATATAGGTGGAGATCGATAGAATACATATCAATTACTATTGATTCTTGATATTCTTTGTTAACCTTTTGACCCAGCTCACGGTGGTATAGTTCTGCTGCTCGGGTCAGTGGCTTATCTCATGTCAGAGGTGTGTTCTCGTGAAGCTGTCTGTGGAGGTTTATCTGTCTGTTATCCCACACGAGCGCTCAAAAACTCCTCTGCAAAAGGGAAGTTAATGACCTGGTAGCCCCATTTTGACTGCAGGTACTGTAAGCTTTAGCACTCAATAAAAAGGAAACTAATCTAACAGTCAGGAGGGTTTTGGGACACAATTGCAATGATGGATTAACAAACACGAGGCTCTCCGGCAGAAATACCTCCAAATCCTTCACCATACATTAGAAAACGCACTTACATTCACATATAGCACAGTTCTCAAGAGAAACATGTCGTACAGAGACTTTGGCACAGCAACATATTTAAATATGTCAGCTGAATATCTTAAATCTTAATCTGAGTGTGGAACAAAGCACTTGAAAAACATCCACAACCCCATGCACAGAAAGTCTATTGTATTATCGTTGAACCCCCACGCCCATACTCATCCTGGACCACATCACAACACACCAGAGAGACTGATGGGAAATTGCAGCATTGTTGGCCCACTGAAATTTCACTCTCCACAGGAGCTGCGGGCATTTTGTCGATTCTCACCACCTCCTTCAGAAAGAGCGTAAAGTAAAAAGAAAAGAAGCGAGAGGGAGAAAGTGTGCTCGTCCAATGTCGGACGTCGGTGACAGCTTTTAAGGCTCGGGTTCCCTGCTGCTGTCCCCGGCCCGTGATTGGAGGCTCGGGCTGAGGTGGTAGGGAAACGCCCCTCGCTTGCTAGCTCGCTCACCACCCGCCTCCCGAGGCCGCCCCCTGAGCAGCAGGACGAAATGAACAGTGGCGGCGGGGCGAAGGGAAACCCACGCAAGATCCACCGCGGTTCGGTCCCATGCAGCGCGGTGACAATTATCCTCATCAATCAACGCGCACTTTCCCTGCTCAGCCACCTCTACCCGGAGCTAGCAAGCTTTGTGGGCTGCTTATTGGCACGTCACTGTGAAAAGGCACACAATTTCACATTCGCAAGTAGTTTTTACGGCCTTTTATGGAGGGTTACAGAAAGCTCTGATGTCAGCGTGGCACTGTTTGGCGTCCACCGATTCATCAAATTGAAAGGAAAGGGAAGTGACTCATGCAAAATGAGTCAAGCACACTTTGTCACTCTCTGCATTTACAGTTAACAGCCAGAAAATTGACACATTTTAAAGTGATTGGGCGGAACTGAGCTCGTATGAAGTGGACCCTAAGTCAAAAAACTCCCAGTTTCTGATTACAGCGGCCATTTTGTGCCAGAATGCTCCCCACGCATCAGTTCCCAGGAAGTTCAGTCCTCCAAGCTGGGTCAGCTTACAATAATGTTCTGAGGAACTGGCGTGGGGAGA
Organism: Anguilla anguilla; assembly: GCF_013347855.1. Taxonomy (NCBI): domain Eukaryota; kingdom Metazoa; phylum Chordata; class Actinopteri; order Anguilliformes; family Anguillidae; genus Anguilla; species Anguilla anguilla. Next base: position 11,232,221 of record NC_049210.1, on the reverse strand, counting down.
GTGGGTGTGGACGGCTTCCTGGATCAGACCAGGTCAGACAGCGGGCCGCAGAGGGACCCTCCTCCCCGGTGTGGCGGCCTCTGTATCAGGAAGCGTGCGGAGCGCGCTCCAGTGGTGGGTAGGGCGAGGTAACGGGGCAGACCAGACACCTCTCTCAGGAGCACTCAATCACTCGAGGAGATCGCCTGGGAGAGCACGCCGTCTCATGCCGTCGTGTCTGAGATTCAATTGTCTCAGAAGGCGGGAGGGTGGGGAGAGGGGGGGTGCTCATCACTGCAACACTGGAGTCAGCCCACTTGTTTTCCCCACACGATGTACCAGAAAAGACAAGAGTGCGATCACAGCTGACCCCGGTATCCTTGCTAGGTTGAGGCAGTTCATCACCGTGTCTCTCTCTCACGCGGCTCCCCGCTTGTGAAATGGCCGGGTTTTGTTTTGGCACTGGCGGCCCCAGGGGGATGTGGCCTGCAGCGTGTCAGCACTGCTTTTACATGCTGCCTCCATCCTTCTCCCCCCCTAATTCAGCACTTAGCTCTGGACGCCCAATCTGTTCATATCTGCCCGCTCTCTTAATTAATGTCAAGCTCGGCATTTCGGAATATTAAGCAAGTACTCAATTCAATTTCTTTTGTTGAGTCTCTCTGCTCAACAAAACTTTAAAAATCATGCTAAAAATCTAGTATAGGAAACATAATAAAACAAAAACATAATGCACACTTGTTATTGTTTATTAAATTCCAAGTTGTGTATAGCATTTAATGCCTAATCTAATGCCATTTCAGTTGGGTGGCTGAGACAAGCTTGTTAAAATGTGTGAAGGTCCTGAGGACAGTCAGAACTTTAGAAAGAATGTGAGTTTTGAAACTTTTTAAAAGCATTTCAAAATGATTGGAAACTCAAATCAACACTACCTTTCAAATAACAGTCTCTTTGAGCAACTTGCTCTTTGTCTATAAATGCCATTAAATTCCCCATGTCCTGTCTTTTAACTGCAGTGGCATTCTGCCTTAAAATGAATGGCAATTAAGGAAAGTAAAAATGTGGGAGGAATACATAAAGTACACACTTGCTACTTGAGAATTGAGTAATTTGATCAGCACGGATTGAAAGTGAGGATGGGCTCGCTTAATTATGTCGCTGGCACTTAATTGAGGACAGGAGAGAGAATGAGGCTGTGAATATGCAGAACGTTATCCGAGGAGGAGGGGAGGGGAGGCAGGGGAGGGGAGGGGAGGGGAGGACACGGCGGCTGGGTAACACAGTTAATCATGCGGCCTGTCGGCTCCATCTCTCCGCGGAGTCCTCTCTGCAGAATCAGCCGTTTCTTTCCCACCCCCACCCCCGACAGCCCGTCTGAACTCACTCTGCCTAATAAGGTCCCAATCTCTGCCAAACCCTCATTCCACAGGAACATCCAGGGCCTGTGGCTCCAAAGCCGATTAGAGCAAACACAAACAAAAAAAAAGTCTCTCTCTCTCCTTTTCGTTTATTTTTCTTTCTCTCTATTTCTCTCAATCCCTGTCCCTCTCGTCCGTACACTTACCGGCACACACTGTTCAAAAAAAGTACAAACAAAAGCTATTTTGTAGCCTCGTTTTACGCTTGAGCTGAGTTTATTAAGCCGCTACCCTCATGCCTCTTCAGCTGGGAGCACTTTCCTCAGGATACACCGAAAAGTCACACAAAAAAGAATGCAGTGCTGAAAAGTAGTCACCGAGCGTAGGCTTTGGATTGGCAATATTCATTTCTCCTGCGGCTTGCCTCTTAGGGTTCTTATTCCCAAGGAAGTATGCAGCTTCGCTCTCAAAGCATAAGGAAGTTATTTATGAAATATCACTGGATGGAAAATAATTCGGAGAATGGAACCCTTTCTTGGTTAGTCCTGAAATTTGCTTGACCAATACCAAGACATGCGCAATACTATTTTTCACTAGACTTTGGAGAGTGCAAATATACCCGCAAATACGAGTAGATATATTATATATGGGTTTAAGAACCAGTTCAGACAGGCTGTGGTCGTCAGCACTTCAGCTATTGTAGAAACCACATAACAAAAATGTAACTGAAACTACCATACAGGGGTTCCAACAATGGTTTGAGTGTCATTTTAAAAATATTACTATTTCCGATAATTAAAAAAAAATAAAACATTTCACGTGAAAAAGAATTGCATTTAAATGTACTTTAAACACGGTATAATTATTTGTGGATATTTATCAAGAACATTACCACTGCAAAGCCGTATACCAAAAAGACTGTTATAACAGAAAGTTGTGGTTGAATGCCCAAAATCTGTAGCATAAACCCAGGATTGATATATGATAGCTAGGAAGCAGGTCTGAAAATGGCCCTTAATTTGCCCAAATGTGAATTAATGTTATTTCCTTCAGGAAAACACTACCACCAGCACCACCAATATTAACAACAGCAACAGTGCCTTTTTTGTGCCGATTCTTGCCGGAGAGGTGATCTGTTTACAAGCAGACAGAATCACTCCACAGTTCTTGTCTACGCAGCAGTTGAATCTATCCTCCAGGCTTGGGGAACTATATGAGAACATCAACTCTGTCTGACTTCTTTCTCAAATGGAGCAGGGTGTCCTCAGAGATAGCCTTTGAATGTTTTGAACCCTGAGACTAACCCAAAACAAAGGTGGTACCCAGAGCACAAAAGCAATGTGATTACATCACTACCACTAATGGTCAGAAAAAAAGCATGAACCCAGCAATGTCTCCTCTAGCTCCACCCATTTCTGGCTCTTTGTACCAAATGACCATAATACACAGGCACCTTACAATATTGCTTTTGTTTCTATAATTGTCAGGGAACTTTGATAATTGGTAGCTTGTTGAAACATTAACACTTTAACAGCAGACAGAGTGGTCTATTTTTGATTTTCACTCGTGCCAGTTAAAGGCTAAAATATGTTGGAAAGTTCAAAAATTCAATCTGGCAACAAAATACATATCTATTAGATGCAAAATAACACATGACCGAGCTTTGTAAAATAATACAAATTGACAAACCAGTTCCCCCAAACCAATTTTCCATTTTAAAATCATTCTTGCTATTTCATGCATGCCGTCTGCACCTTCTGTGAAATTACAGGGAATTACTTGGAGTAAGCAGGCAAAGAGAGTATTAAAATTGACAAAAAATGAGACTTTCTTCAATCTAACATGGCGCACATTCACTTTGCAGAGAACACTGGGCTTAGTGAACATAACAATATGTAGTAAAGAACAGAAAAAGGCTGCCAGGTTCATTTTATTCCTCCTCAGCTCTCAAATGATAATAATAAAGAAAGGATTTGCAGTATAACTCTATACCCCTTCACTAAGATATTTACAGTCCAAAATCTGCAGTTATAGGCCAGCCGAAACTTTATTTAAAAACAACAATGAAAACCCCAGAAAAACCCCATTTTTGCTTTAAATGTGGCCTATTTGGTAATAGGAAGATGTTGTGAACCAATGACAGTGTTACAATGGAGAATTTTTACAATGTGCTGAGTTGCAATACTAAGGGCTGACTGCAGTACATGCTACATACACATAAAAAATATATAATTATATAATCACTGTTAAAATGCAGATTATGCACAAAGATATGAATCCTAAATGCACTTCATATAAATGGGAAAATTCCATGCAGTATATCTCCCCTTACCAACAGCTATTACAGCTCTCATGTCTGAGATGCAGCATAGAGATCTGTAACTGATATTATTTAGATCCCCACCAATGATAATTGGCTCTACATCCACTTAGTTCTCTAGGGCCACTTAACTGTGGTCTTGGAGGGCAGTGATCCAGCACATATTCCAGTTCATTTTAAACCACTAATGTTGTCAGAATGTTGGGAAGTTAAAGGGTTTCAATCAGGCTTGTGATTAGGAGGAATCAGTTTGTTAAGTGCCTGGCTGGAACAAAAGTCTTCAGCCCTCTAGGACGGGGCTTGAAAAGCGAGGCCTTGCTCTAGTGAATACCCGTGTTATAATTAAAATGGATTATTTTGTTCCGCTGTGAGTAACATCCTGCCACTTTCTCTGTGCTCCACCGCAGACTCTGAAGAGGAAGTAGAAGAAGAAGGCCTGCTTTGTCCTGCTCGTGACGGCACTGGATCTCTGGTGGGTTTCCATCTCTCTCTCTTCTCGGAGGGAGGGCTCATGCGTCACGCGGAAATGCTAATTTCAATCGCAGGTGAGGAAGGGCAGTGTGCTCCCTTCTGCTTTTTGGCTCTGGCTATGACGGTCTGCGTCATTCAAAGAATCCACATGAGCACAAGGGGGGGGGGGGGGGGAATTAGCATGGTCTTTTCTTCCACATTTTCAGACCGGATTCGCGTAGTGTCAGCAGGGGTAAAACTGCGCAAATTTAGCAGAAACAAAAAGATGCACATGATGTTCCGCTCTTTCGCTCCAGATCCAGTTTTGCATGCGGAACAATGAGGAATAACGTATTCAAGGGGAAAACAATTTAGTCTGCTGTCAGGATACCATGCACGTTTGTCACCGTCTGATATTAAGACTGTAACATAGTCAGGTCTGACTGCTATATGTGGAGCATAAATTTGATTTGAGTTTCATTATGGCATCACACACAGAAAACGGACGCTCCTGTTTGGTACCATGCAGTATGTACTGCAACAACATTTTGATTACCAGGTACCTTTGCAAAGAATGAGGAGAGACAATTTTGTGGTATTGGAAATGACATACCTTAAAAAGTAAGGGATGGTACAAAAGCAGACACAATCAGCCTCACTGATTTCACATGTAACAGCCTGCATGACAAACACCAATTAGCTAAAGAGTGCAAAGGCTCATGGGAGCCATGACTATCCTTAACAGGGGACAAAGGATGCTGCACTTGAAGTTTAAGTTCAGCGAGCTTTAATCTGTCAGCTTTATTCACACTGTGACGTAAATATTTATAAATGTATTCATATGTTTATACAAATGCTTGAAATGGCTGCACGAAAACCACAGGGTTTAAAAGGGGAAAATTGAATGATGTATGGTTCCTGAAGCTCACTGATTTTCCATCACATTAAACCAATTTTGGTTTTTAAAAAGGATTGGTTTATTTTCCAGTTTTGAAAATTCATTGGTTTGCTTTCTGGAAAAGTAATCTCAGAACCCAAAACCCCCCCAAGATTCCTTATTTCACATAAGGAATGTATGTATATGTTCAGTTAAGTGCAAAAGTATCGAGACAATGTCACGATTTTTGTTATTTTGGCTTTGTACATTGCATTTGAAATGAATCAATGAATATGTGGTCAAAGTGAAGACAGTCGGCTTGAATTTGAGGGTATTTCCATCCATATGATGTAGTGATCCATGCAGGAATTACAGCCCTTTCTCCTCACACTGAAGGCCCGGCAGCTGTGTGGAAGGCAGCCCGCTAGTGACCACTATATGTCTGCTGGCTGGTTACACTGCAATATGTTCATACGGTCCAACGTTATCTTCCTGACATGAACTCACCACGTATTATATGGCCTGGCTTGGAATGTGTGGGTCGCATTCAGAAAAACGTGAATGCCATATTCATAAATTAGTGTCATCGAGCAATGCTGAATGATGCAGATGATATAAAACAGAAATGAAGGATGGAAATAACTCTACAGCACGAGTGACAAGGCGACCCTTTGTTTGGAAGAAGAAACACAACCTCCAACAGGGCGAGAGCGCGCTTCTTTCTGGCACCCTTCGCAAAAAAGTCAAATCCTCGTCAGCGGGCGAAACAAAGTTCGTTTCAGTTTATTGGATGGGGGGGGGGGGGGGGGGGGGGGCGGGGGGGGGGGGGGGGGGGGGGGGGGGGGGGGACTTGTATCTGGGCAAAAGCTGAGAATGACAAAGAGTGTTCATGTGTCATGCATGAGTCACCTCTTGTGCAGAGTTGTGATAAAAGCTTGCTCTGTGCCCCTCGCACAGGAGGAGCCTGCTTTTCCTCATCACCGCGCATCGTCAGAGCATCCATTCCCACACTTTCCCTCAGTGTTTTTCCCTCAATTCATTCCGCGGAGCCAGGCGGCCCTCCGACCCAGCTTCGGCCTTTAAAAATACAAAAGAGAGAGCGACTCTCAGTCGCTCAAACACAATTGAGCCCCGTGACGTTGACAGATGTCCAGTAAAACCTGATTTAAAGGCAGTTTGACAATTTGAAGCGATCGGAACATGTTTCCCTGAGGACAACTGAGGGGGTTTCACAAAAAGAGAGCAGATTAGTCTTCAGTCCCAGCATGTCTTGGGTACCAATTTGTGCGCCAATGAAATTCTCTTTTAAACAATTTTTTAAATAAACGCCTCTTGAATTCGATATCACTCCAGCGGCAATTTGCATGCAGGAATCCTTGCATAAGATCTGGGATATTGGAGAGGGTAATTTGTCTAAATCTCACCACAAATGGAGCTTTCATGCCCTACTTTAATTGGAAACAGACCGCAGTAGCTGCTCCTAAGAATACACTTCTAATCAGCCTAACTTGATCCGGATCAGATAGCGGGGCTAAGAATAGGGATTGAAGGAGGGATTTCACATGCGTTGCCGGTAACATCCAGCGTTCATTATGCTGCGCAGAAAGGGGAAATTGCCCTCACAACAGAGGCAGGGAAAGAGACTGAGCACGTGGGCCCAGCCCCTCGGCCCTTGCAGAGCTGACAACGCACATTACGGCGAGCGCAGGCATCCTTTACATCATGGTGAAGTTAGCATCACCCCCCCAGGGAGCCAGCGCTGCGCTGTCCATTAACTGGGGCACTTCATTGCCTAATGCAAGATTGTGAATCGCGAATCCCCCCACACCCCCATACTCCCCCCCCAGCCCGCGCCCTGTGTGTCACCACTCCTCTGATTCCTGCTCCTTTATTAGATCTGTCCAGGTTTGGGAGGATTGGGGTGGGGGGATAGAGGGGGTGGGGGCGGGGGGTGGGGGAGCTGGTCTGGGCCGACGCAGCCGCGGTGATGACTTCTTCACCGGCGGCCTGACAGTGGCGTCCGGATGACTGATGAAGCGTCGGATCCCTCCTGGCAGCGGCTCGCAGGACTGGGCGAGGATCATCATTGTCTCAAACGGATTGCCGTCGCTCCCGCAGATGATCAAACACAACCGGGGGAGGCCGGCGAGGTTAATATTCAATATCGCAGCGAGAGAGAAGCACGACGGCGCCCAGGCTGCGTTCGGGGGGGACAGGAGGGGAAGGTAACAATTTTCACCAATTGCCGTTGCATAATATCCCAACCGGGGAGGGGCTGCCTCAGCCAAATTCCAATTTCTGATATAATGTGAACTACGGCAGCGGAGCAAGAAGCAGTCAATGTGACACGTACGGGAAAGATAACTCTTCTTGGATTCTAATCCACTGTGTAAATTAACTGTAAGCAGATTTCCATTTATTTATTTATTTATTCTGCGAAACTCAAAATGGATGCAAATGACTGGATCTTCTCTCCTGGACATGAACCTTGCTCCTTTTTTTCTTGCCTTCCGGATTACCGAGTCGGAGGAAACTCACATTTGCTTGTACATGCAAATATCCAATTGTCTGCACATCAGTTATACATCAAAATAGTTACCCTTCATCCTCATTTTCGCTGACGGCTTACTGTCTGTGTTGTACTGTCTGTGTTGACTGTGAATAATGAGGGTTGAGGTTATTTGATCAGTATAATGCAAACCTAAACAGTTTTTCTGCTCTTACACAACATAGTTTATCTGCTCCAGGCTAGACTCCCCAATATAGTTAATTAGTCCAGAGTCAATGTAAAAATGTACATATTTAACCATATTTAAAATTTTCTTTACTCTACAGCAGTATGTTCCATCAACGATAATAACTTAAAAAGGTCTGGATTGTTTACATTGCAGACTATGAAATGTAGGCCATTTTTTTGCCAGTGAAAATACAGGAGTATCTTTTAAAAGATCAATTGACTTGCTTTTTTCCCTACAACTGACAACACAATTTCTTCAGAAAAGAAGACAGCAGAAGAAAGGGAAAGAAACGTTTTTGTTTTGTGCCCACACAAAAAAACCGAGCAAACTTGAAAACGAATCGCGGTTTCTCTCGGAGATGACAGCTGCAGACACACGCGGTTGACACCGCCCAGCGCTTTAGCGCCAGAAAACCTATTTTCTGCGAGAGAGAACAAAAGTTTGGGAATGTGCGCCACAGGCAGCTTTTAAAAAGGATAACTCTCTTCAGTCATAACTTCAGTTCAGTATGCAGACAGCAACTGTTCTCTCTTCTACTTCACACCTGTCACTTACAGCTCAATGCTATGCAAAGCAGAACCAGAGGAGAACGAAATTAAATGTTCAATCATTTGTATTGAGGTCAACATATCGCCTCAAAATCTAAAAATTACCATCATTAGGTTAGAGGCTGCACGGATTTATGCTTAATGTTATAACCACGAGTTAATTTAAAAGTAAATATCATAATACCATAACCTTTATATGCAGATAAAATTGAAAATACATGAAAAACAATTTCTCCTGTCTCTTGTGAATGAAAACCCACACTGCACAGGCCCAAATCACCAAAGCAATCCAATGCAAATCTAGGAACTAATGACAAGTAAGAAATAATGCTAATCACTGGCATACATTTGCATACAATAGCACATTTGCTTCCATTATCCAATCAGCATGGAGCCAAGCTCTTAGATGGTGTGATTGATATTTCAATAACATTGCTGTCGACCAGAGAATGCGCCAGAGAATGACCAGAGTCGGGCGGCATTGATCCTCTGCTTTTGTGTGAACACAGACGACAGATATCAGATATCCAATCTCCAGCAGGACTTGAAGGAGGAGAGGGAGAGGGATATGTATATATTTTCTTTTCCCATTTCAGTGGCTTTTCACATTGACTGCAGAAGAAACCTTGGCAATTTCTCAAGGCCAGGCATGAATTGAGCTCTCAGGGATGCCTTGATGGGTATCAGATCCAGTGACAAGGGCCAGACACCTGCTGAGGCCAAGCATGACTGGCCAAAGGAGATTATTTCACTACTGAAAAGAAGGGGGGAGGGAGAGAGAGAGAGAGAGAGAGAGAGAGAGAGCGAAAGAAGAAGCAAGAGAGAGAGAGAGGAGAAGAGAAAGAGTATGAGAGATGGAGATAGGAGAGAGTGAGCAACAGAATGTAAGAGAGGGAGAGTGAGAGAGCAGAACAAGGGAATGAAAGAATGAGAAAGAAAGAGAAAGGTAGAGATAAGAGGAGAGAGAGAGAGAGGGAGAGAGAGAGAGAGGGGGGATATGAAGGCCTTGACATCAGGGCTCAAACTGATAGCTAACTCTGCTGCCATACATCCCTGCATATCCTAGCCCTGGTGAATTGAAGCCAAGCAGACAATGTAATGGTACTGTTTCATTCCTTTTGGGAAGCAGCAGATAAGGGCATGTTTTAGATTCTACCCTGTCAGCAAACACTGAAATAGCCCAATCGGTTTAATCTCTGATGCCAATATGATAAAACGGCGATTGTTTGGCCTCACCTGTCCACAAGACCTTTTTTCCAGAACTCTGCAGGCTCTTTTAGGTAATTCTTAGCCATCTAGTTTTATAGTTAAGAAATGGCTTGCCTCTCGCAGTATAGCCTCAGTAGTTTGGTTTGCGAAGTCTTCTGCAGACAGTAGGTACCGACACATCCACACCTGCCTCATGAAAAGTGTCTCTGATCTGTTGGACAGGTGTTTGGGGGTTTTTCTTCATTATGGTGAGAACTCAACAGTCATCAACAGTAGGTCTTCCTTGGCCTACCATTTGTATCTACTGTATTCGTAGTTGGTATTGAGTCACTAAGTGATTACTAACAAAACCAACTACCATTTCAAGGTGCTGGGATTCTTAATAAACTAAAGTCCAATGAAATTCATAGGGAGAGGAAAAGTCAGAATAAAGAAAATAACTGTTGTGTTATGTTTGTAGCTTGGCATTCTCACCTAGATACTGACCGGTCTCTGTCAATGTCCGTTTTTAGATGATCTCTTTGAAGTCTATTTTCCTTCTCCTATAAATTTACCAACATGCAAGAAGACTTGGCAACCTAAGAGGTTTCAGTTTCAGCATGGGCTTATGCTCATGAGCAAAACAATACAAAACAAAGAAACAATAACAATGTGTTATGAGGAAGAACTTCAGAATTTCTCTTCGTGGAAGAACAGTCCTTTCTTACAAAGGGCGTTAAAGCCTTTGCTCTCGTACTTGCGCCGGGGCCACAGAAGGCCAAGCTGTTAGGGATGACAGAGCAATAGTTACAGATGATCACAGCTAGCGCTGATGGCCGCGCAGGGAAAAATTTGTTTATTTGTGATTGCATTGACGTAAAAGCTTTAAAATCAACCTGAGTGAAATCACATTGAAGCACAGGGCTCCAGAGGCAAACAGTCATAGAAGACAGAGGTAGCTCTGATGCCCAGTGCAGAGATGTGCAAGGACAACTGTTCCACACAAATTACCAATCAGTTATTTCTTTCAGCAAAATCCACGCATGCTATTCTTACACACTGGTGTTTAAACAACACACAACTCATCCAGCCTGAATGACCTAAAAGCACCGACTACTGAACGTAAAGTAGAACTTCAGAGATACAAACTTCAGTTATAAAATGACTTGTTAACTGAACTGAGTATGAAATCAGGCTGAATAAATATAAGTCGCTAACAAAATTAGTCGAAGGCCATGCCTCATGTACTATTGATAAAGAATACAAAGAGAAAATGTAGAAATAAAAGTAAAGAAAGAGAAAGAAGAGACTACTTAAAAAATATATAGCTACAGTCAATGAATAATGAAACTGACTGATAAGGTTTTCAAATTCTTAAAATTCTACATTCGTACAGTGTAATTTAACACCACTTTAAACGTTGTTAAATTCTGAATAACCTCTATTCCCAAATCATTCAAATCTTGGAGGCGATCTACTGTGTCACTTTTTTCCCTTCCTGAAAATGGAGCCACAGAGTCACATATATGGAGTGTGAAGTTGTACGTCGTCATTGACTTTGCAGACTGACAGATTGTAATGTGTATATCAGGGCTCATCTTTGCTGTCTGGGCTGAGGTTTTGGGAAGAGTTTCTTTAACAGGGTTTGTGAAAATTGAGATTACATACAAAGAGCCATTCAAACAGCTGTACAGGCCCAGGGGATTATCTGTACAAGTCAAGAACCGCAGTGGCCGACTTTCTCTCTCTCTCTCTCTCCTCCCCCTTTTCCGCCTCATTTATTCTGACGGCGCTTTCACCCAAGAATAGACGAAAAAGTGCCAAATGCTGTGGAAGCACTGTGATTGCACTTTGAGGAAGGCTTGTCACAAGCAATAACAAAACAGGATTTAATTGAAAGCAATTTTTTATACAAATGCTTACACAAAAAATGGCACACGCTGGAGAGGGGAGGAAAATAAGCTGCCGGAATGGCATCTGTGGAGGTAAGCACAGCTCCCTGAGGAGAACCATCAGTCTCTGAGCGGGAATTTCTCTGCGTTCTTTGTGGTCCGACACATGGGTGGGCCTCTTCCAGGAGAGAAAAGACAAAGCACTATGCGATCGATTCTACCGTCCCCGAACAGATGCTGTTCTTGTGTGCCGCTACGACACCCGCGTTTAGGTCCCCGAAATTCAGCACGCAGCGGCCAACTCACCGGGGCTTCTCTCCCCACCCCCCCCCCATTCCCTCAAGTACAGTTGACTTCGAAAGCCAGCAATTGAGCTCTGCGCGCTACTATTTTTGTCTCCGCCACGCTGTGCCTTTTATGCCAGTCAAACGGGAACATGCGCTTTGTTACGCTGCCGGCCGCCCGGCACCATGTGGTCCGATCCCCTCCGTTTTTCTTCCTTTTTTTTCTTTCTTCTGAGCTCTGTGAATTTCACAGCACCTTCACAAAACGGGACGAGTTGACATTGAAATGATAAATGCGATCCTTGCCGGTTTTGAGTAATGGGACATACCCAGAGTGGCGGAGGACACTTTGAGGAGAGTGATGGATGGATTGAATGTCACCAAAGTCAGCCGAGAGCTTCCCCCTCGCACAGTTCCACGAATTAACCGAGTATTTTGCATTTTTCTGACACTCAGCTGTTAGCCCATCGTCTCTGATGGCCTGTTAGGCTGCTCATTTCCTTCCGCATGCTAGTGCACACTGCTTCCCCTTCAATACAGGCGTCCGCTAATTGCTGACGCGGGCTGTCAAAGCAGATGCAGCAGAAATGCTGCACTTTACTTTTTATCGGATTTTCAAGAGACAAAAATTGTATTTGGTTCATTTTACTTTATTTGTTATTTTTTCGCTGCATCATTTCAAAGCAGAGGGCTGCTGCCAAGTGCTCAGTGAAATTCCATCAGTAGGACAGGGGAAATAACATTTTACAGGGTGTCTTACAGGTTCACAGCGACATTCATAAAGCTTTGGTGCCTTATGAAAGACTAAATGTTTGTCAGGCGCTGCTCATAAGTCAAATATTGATCTTTGGGGAAAAGAGAAAAGTGAAAAGTGCTGCTAAGAGAAAATGGTAAGTATTTTTGGGGCAGGCCTGAAAATAGGTAAAATGCAGTGCACTTTCTCACAGCACTACACGGTCCGGAAGAAACAGTTCCATTGATTTCTTACCCAAAACATTCAGCTCCCCGGAATAAGATAATGAGTGGGGGTCTATAGACTCGAAGGGTTCAAGTTCAGACTTCCGTGCCATGGCTTAAAAGCTCTTTATGGGGCGGCTGAAGAATAAGATTGAGTGTTGGAATTCAGTCACTCCCTCAGGCCAAAGCTGGTGTTTTCCCTAGAACAGCACCGAGGGGGTTCAGATGATACTCACGTTGTGAATGTCAAATGTCAATTAGTGAGTGGTATGCTCCAACTATGCTGTCTAAAACCCATGTATTGCTTTCAGCACTATGTTCTCAAACACCGTATTGCACCTGCTATTGCACTTAACTTCTGGTTTCAGGTTTATGTACTTTGTGCGTAAAAGTTATGTTTTAACAACTAGTTCCAGTCGTGACCATAATTACTTGGTATTAGATCTTTGTCACAAAACCCATAATTCTTTGCAGCAACTTGGGAGAGCATACATTTGTATCAATTTCAGTACCAAATATTACTACTGTGCTCTGCCGAGGCATATTAGTAATTTTCAGGACAGCTTTGGAACAAATTAAACTTTTTATGTAACCTCCTCTGTCTCTAGTATGTGAACAGATTTTTAATGCACTGGGTTATCCGGGTGGGTAGGAGGCCAGGCTACAAATGCAAATAGCAACCCTCAGCTTCATTTATATATATATATATATATATATATATATATATATATATACCAACTATGAGCATGTAGGGATCTTTTCACAGGATATTACTCCCTCATTATACGTTAAATTAATTACATATCCAGCCACTGTGTGATGTTAGGGGGCTAACATACATGCACTGCTCAGGCAACAGGACGAACAGGTGCAAAGCGTTTTCCTCTTCACTTGTCGATTGACATTTGGATTGCAATTGTCAGCCCGCTCCTGCTGCAACTCAACAGTGGAGCACTGCTGGTAGTTACTCATTTATTCTAGCTGTATGTGGGGCCTGACACGTCTATAAAAAAGGCTTTCAGTCATGGGTTATTCCTCAAAGAAGGCCTCTCTTCGGGCAGACAATTACGCACAGTGGGTTGGCCGCAAAGCCGGAGTCAGTGCTTCCCGACACTGGCCCGGCTCCTCTTTTCATCCCTAACAGCTGCACGGAGAATAGACGCTAGTTGGGGAGTCGGTCATTTCTTCCAGCAAAAACGCTCAGGTGTGACAGCCCGTCCGGATGGTTCCACTCTCTCACTGCCCTCCCTTCCCCAATTTGCACAAAAATGATGCTCGCAGGTGAGGGTCAGTGCTGTTTCCCTCCGAAGAAATGGGGGCTGTTGTCCATGCTTGAATTGCCGGCACAAACCGTGGAAAATGTTCTCTTCGAGCAGAAAAAAACGTGCGCACTGATACACACAAAAGCTGAAGATGGGGAAAATGAAATAAGGGGATATGCTCTGTAAGTGAATGCGGGATTTTGAATCATCCAGCTCTCCTGATACCGTAAGATACAGAGCCATTGATGTCTGACTCAGCCTAGCACAGCCATTCATGTCCACGCAAGCCAAAGCTGTGTTGTAAGTGAACACTAGCAATTAATTTCATAGCGACAAAATGATGCACATATTTATTCCCCATTCACTCGTTTATTTATGTAAAAGTGCCAGTGTGTTTATGAACAGGGTTTCACTACGTAAATGGAACGTCATTACTGCTGTCTGATGAATGAAATGAAATATTCATGATAACAATTATCATGATAAATATTAGTAATATGATACAAAAACAGAAATGAAAAAGCGCTGCGAGGTACAGATAAATTATGGAGAGTCTGGGGTAGATCAAAAACTAATTAAGTATAGCCTAAGCAAAAAGCTTTAAAAAAAAAAAAAGAGGGACAGTTTAAAATGAGAAAGAGAAATGCCTCTAAATCTAAATCTCCTGGCTAGGCTCAACAGATAAGCAGTGGGGAAACACACATTAATGTAATTTGTAACTGTGACTACCAGCAAACAGCATTTAGTTAGAAGAGAGCAATAGCAGAGGGAGACTAAGGGGGAATGCTTTTGAAGTTTTGAATTACGGAGCCACATAAATGCATTAATATATTACAAACACGGACAGATAAACAACAACAGTGACAAAAGGCCTCTCTACCGCCCGGCAATTTCCACACATTTCTGATCTGCAAGACAGTTCCACACGCGGGCTCAGAGCAAACGGAAACCTCAAGGGGAATACGTTTCACAGACCGGGCTTGACAGAATGCGAAAGTACTGGATCCCTTCGCCCCTGAATTGATCAAAGAATGCGGAATATGAGCAAAAGACGAGAGAAGTCCAGACACAGCACCTCCATCATTGGATCGTTGGCAAAGTGCGCCTGGGTGACATTTTCACATCTGCAGCTTCAGGAAAGGCTGTTTGTCTCACCTGGAAAAGGAGGCCTTGGGCTTTATCACATCTGCACACGCATGCTCAAATGTACACACCCAAATCAAGATCACATTCATTAATTTAAACACATTCACACTTATGCAGGCACACACAAACACACACACACACACGCACTTGTGTGCAAATTCAATCACACGCAGGTACCCACACATATAGGCATGCACGCACACGCTGTGAATTCTCAATTGTCTCTGGGCTGGGCTAGACGCCGAACAGCTTTGGAAAACACTGCTTTGGTTCAGTAAGTTGGAGATAACTGCTGCTTTCTGTCTTTTAACTGATATGCAGTGTCCAGTGAGATCTACTCCATGCCCTCTATGTAATTCTGAGTATAAGATCTGGGTAGGGATGAAGTTGTTGGTACAGACCTCCCCCTCCTCCCTCTCTGCTTTTCAGTGACCAATGAGAACACAACCCCTCTGGCAACCTTTCTCTGATACTGTGTGTAGAGCTGTTTCACTGAGGCAACACTAACAAGAATTTTGTAGAGCTCCTTTTTTCACATCTTTCAGGTTAGATCATACAGCAAATCAATCAATAAACAAAGATGGCCACTGGAAGCCTGAGATTTTCCAGTGATTGTGTGTGTGTGTGTGTGTGAATGTTCAGTCTTGCGTGTTCATGCATACCTATATGTTTAGCTCTTACACATCAATATAAATAGTAATCTTCATGTCTTTGGGATATGTTATTTTGAAATGTGCTGACATCAAATCCTGAATAATTGCTTTTCTCAACTTCTGTCTGTTCCTAGTAGGATCCATATTTACTGGTGAAATTTCATCAAGTCTGCATTTTATTTATAAAGTCAAAAATTATGTCCTTTTCATTATTATTTTTTATTAATCAACCACGCATTAATTTGTACCTATAGGTTGTGAATTGTGTGTAGCCCACTGAAGCTGTATTTTGCCAAGAAGAAATAAGACATTAAAGATTTTACACAGCAATCCAGCTTCTCTTCACTATGAGACTGAACATTCAAAGGATGAACTGGAAAGGGTGCCACCCAAATGAGAGATGTGCTGGGAGACGGCTAGGGGAGATGGGGGGGGGGGGGGGGGGGGGGGTGGAATCAAACCCCCAGGAAAGGATTAAGCAGACAGAACCTGGCCATAAAGCTGAGCCTGAGATTATTATACAGCACAAAAAGGCCCAATGATTGAGATCGAAAGAGAGAGAGAGTGAAAGAGAGAAACAGAGAGAGAGATAGAGAGAGAGAGTGTGTCTGTGTGTCTGTGTGTGTGAGCCAGAATAGTAAGTGAAGGGATTTCAAATAGGCTCCTATCTTTACTGGTTATGACATGATATTTACCATGACAACTGAAATTTCATTATGATTCATCAAATGAATACCTTTACAAATTAAAGATGTTTTCAGACCCGAGGTTTGAAATTGCACGTCACTAGTCTTCTGAATATGCTGAGAAAAAGAAACATCTCCCCAGTCACGTCAGTCACGTATAACTGCACACGGCGTTGCGGTAGTGCTGAACACCATTTCTTAACGCACATTCAATTTATGCCTGCAGATAAACTGCAGTTTCCCCCACAATGGAGTCGCTCTGTGATTACCAGCCTGCAGTGGGAGGCTGCCCGAATTTGCCTCACTTGTTGTACAGTAACTTCAATCTGCGTGCGTCTGGGGAGCTCATTAAAATTGCCGTTGGGGGTCAGGCTGTTGACTTCACTCCGTACACACATGCACAAAGACATGCACACGGTCTTAACTCGCAAACTGCAAAAGCAGCACACTTGGTCATGTGATGGGTGGCCTAAATTATTTAGCATGTTCAGAGATTTTTTTTTCCTCTGAGTAAGATGTAACTCTGATGAAAGGAGGGGAGAGATTGAGGCAACAGGATGAATTGGCACATTGGAGGGGAACACAGACAGCCAAACAACTGCAACAAGAATGGATGTTGTACAGTAGTATACCAGCAGCTAAAGCAATATCCAAACGGAAATACCTTATTTAGGAATGCACAGATTATACGCAGGTTCTTCCTCAAAAGTTAACCAATGATATCTGGAAGATATTTAGCTCATTTCAATGCAAGTCATTTTGCTGGTGGAACAGGTACAGATATACTGTTTTCTGTACACATCCCAAAAAGGAGAACAATACTGTCCATAGAAAGTTTTGTAGAGTAGGTTTTAGTATTCCTCATCAAACCTTACATTTTCTTTCAAGGAAAAGTAGAAATTGAAGTAAATGAAAGTGCCAATGTTGAGACAGATAGTAAAGTAAATTAGCACCTTTTTAATTTGGAAAAGCAAGCGTGAAAAATTAAAAGTAAACAAGATATATTTATGTAAAAATGAAAAAATGCAAATAGAATAATTTACATTCTTGTATGCAAATATCTGTTTCTTAATGTATAAAAACACAATTTTATAAATGACCTAAATTCCTTGAATTTGGATCTCTTTGCTAAATGCATCAGCGGCTCTGAATTTACATTGCATTAATTTTCCCAGAATCATTTTACTTTAATTGCGCGATTCACCCTACTTCCAAAGTACACTAAATCGTACAATATGATGTGCAGCACTTCAATGCAGAAGATACACGCTGATAGTGTATGCATTCACCCATGATCACTGTGATTAACAAAGATATGAGATGCTCATACCATAACAGTGTTTGCCATTTATTTTTTTTATCAATGACTGTCATCGTTCCGTGGGAGTGTTGTTTATTTTTATTGGAGAAGGAGCAGGTGAGAGCGCGAACCGTTTCCGTTGCCTTTGTTTCCAAGCCGAGGCACAGCCCTGAGGATTCAAGCTGGGAATGAAGAGATAGCATCCATCTGCTCGTCTTGGGGGGGGGGGGGGGGTGTGTGACATGGGGGGGACGCTCTGGGACCAGAGCGGCAGAGAAAGGCCGCGGATAAAGCTTTGTCACGGGGACGAGACCCGCCAACGCCGCGGACATGATAGCCCGCCTTTTGACCGCCGATTCCTTTTCATGCGCGCTCATTTGGCTTGCAAAGAGACCGGTTTCTACGCTATGTTCTCTGGTAGGGCGATTGCCGCAGGGCTGATTTGGTGGTAGGAAGAGATAAGAATTTGGTTATATTTTGTAGTCGCTGTAAGGACGGGGTCCTTTGCGTGGGTCAGGTTTATTGTCAGGTACTTATTCGCCAGTGGTCAGGCGTCGCTCCTTGTATAGCTCTTTAAAATTTCATTACACTGTCGCCTTGAGTTACAGCGCACAGTGAAATAATGAGGGCGTATGGGAGGTTCTATTGATTCACTCTCTCGTGCTGTCAATCATGCAGCCGCTGCAATCCCTGTAATGCAGTGAGGTGACTGAACCACCAGATGGCTGCCCTGAACTTGGTATGGCATTAAGCTATTAATAAGGTGATAAGGTGCAGGCTAAATCCATTACTAATTTAGAGATGGACTCTGTGTACGTTGGAGGGGTTCAGATGATGTGTTCGTTCAAGAGGGGTGAAAAATATTCGGAAGAGTACCATCCACTGTGTGCTGTAATTTACTCTGTGCTGAAGGAGCCTGACGTGACTGCACAGGCATTTCAAAGGCCTCCTTATTCTGCAAGTCATGAAGAATTCATGACCAAAAGGAATAATGAAGTTGTGACCAGGGCAAACAAGCAATAGGGGCCACGGTGATGTCACCAGCTTTATTACAGTAATGAGCCGCAATTTAGTCAATTCTGCGGAGGCCAGAGGCTCTGTGAGCCACAGTGTCATTCCTCAGGGACCTGGGGGTGTCGGAATGTCAAATAGCACTCTCTCCCTGCCCCAATGAACAAGAACTATTTTTTTTGTGAAGAAACACCCACGGTAGAGGCCACAGGTTTAAGTTAAAGGTTATATTCACAACAGTGAGATCAGGATAATTGATCAAAACATTTAGAACAAAGCAAGAAATAAATAAATTAATTAATTAATTAACGATTGGGAATACACATTGCAGTAAAATGTTAAGAATGGCACATGGCAAGCATCAGTCAGGAAAATAAAGCATAAGAGCAAAAGATGTTTCATTGGGATGCGCAACACTAATCCTAGTAATCCTGACTACTTTTGATAGAACACTTAACATTCAATATGACTCCATTTTGAAAAGCAAGGTGTGTATTGGATAACATTGTCATGGCATAGGTCAAAGGAAAGTGTACCATGGTCCTGATTTTCGGTTTTAAGTGGAGTGTAATTTGAGCTGACAAATCATAAAGCGGAGATGGTAATGTTTAACTGACTCATCAAAATGTTAGCTACATGGCTACTTGATATACAGCAAAGAAGGGCAGTCAGACCAAAAAGGATGAATCCATCTCATTCGTGATCAGTGTGTCCACTAACACAGAGCTGCGTTCATTCATATGACTAGTACGCTTTCTGCACCCAGTACACACAGCTGGATTGTAAAAGGCCACACATTGGCCACATTTTAAAAAAGCAATATATTGGTAATTGCCAGCTTAAGAGCCATTCAAATTTAATTATGCATTAGATATAATTATTTTGTGAGCAGGCTAATGTGATTGAGCCTGTTTCTTTATGATCTTGGGTGAGAAACTGGGTGTTTAATAACTGTCACTTCATTGGCATAGTGACAATCTGTCAGCCTTCACTTCAGACAAGATTAGAGTTATTTATATATTAACGCTAGCTCACACCCCACAAGCTGGAACTAGCATGTGATCTACATACAGTTAGGTACAAAAGTATTGGGAGACATGATTAGTGTTGTTTTGGCTTTGTACTCCAGTACATTAGATGTGGAAAAAAAACCATGAATATGAGGTTAAAGTGCAGACTGTCACCTTTAATTTGAGGGTATATACATCAATATCAGGGGATCCATGTAGGAAGTACTGCCCTTTTTATGCATATTGTCCCCATTGTATGGGGAGAAAAAAGTAATTAGCAAAGTTGCCTGGCTTGCTATACTAGAGGCCTGTTTAAAAGACACAAAGGCCTGAATGACCCAAAATTTCCTCTTACTTAATTCAGATAAGACTGAGATTCTGGTAGTAGGCAACACATATCTCAGAGATACATTCTTTAAATTTTATTTTAATCTAAATATTTTCCATGTCCTAGCCAATGCAGTTGTTAAATTTTTTGGTGTGACAATTGATTCAAATTTGTCTACAACATCTGATTCAACTAATGAACAAATCATGGGTTTCAATCAACAATAACCTGCACCCACATTGGCCCTTTCTGCATTTGATTGGACATCCCTGACCTAGGAAATGTCCAGTCAGTCCAGTGCTCGCATTTCTTCAACGGTTGCCTATTAACATTTAGAAAGATTCTACTCCTAACATATAACGCTTTAAAATGGTTTGGCTCCAGAATCTTAAAAGGTTACTTATCCTCTGTTCTCTTCCAAGATGGTTTTGCTCACAAGTTGCTATTTGAAAATTCAAAATATAAAAACTATAATGGGAGGCAGAGCCTTCTCTTACTCCTGTCTTATGAACTAACCTCCCTTTGCATGTTTGGGCTTCAGACACACTCTCCATCTTTAAGTGTAGGCTCAAAACTTACCGCTTTAGTCAATCCTTTTGTTAAAGATGTCTGGGAAGTGTAAATCAGGACTACAGAGCTGTTATGTCAGCTCAGCTAACTGTGCTGTTACCCTGCTGCTGCATGTGAATGCTTGCCGTTCTTTGCCTTGTTTGGGTATGTCCATGGTTGTTTATACCCCCTTTTTTCACATCTTTTAGATATGCTGCCATTTTGTAGCACACTGCTGGGGCTTTTCCATATTACACTCAGGTCTCCACATATGCGGCAGTTAAGCTCATAATTATATAGCGCCTAATCCTTCCTTCTCTTCTCACTTTGTTCCTGGGGGCGTCTGCTCCTTCCCCCACCCTGAGTTTGCAGACTGCTTCAGTCTTGTCTCTCCCTCCTGGTTTAAGTCCATGGCATGATGCAACCTGCAGGCTTAAATGCATCACCATGCCCCTCTGTGTTGCGTATTACTGCACATATCTCTGCTTGAACGGCCCATTTTACCAGCTAATTTAACTACCTCTGACTGTACCCTGCTCAACTAATTTTATCATTTGCTCAGGTAGGTCCCTCATTACATTTCAGGTACAATTCATTCTTTCTTTGCTATTACACCAGGCTAGCCAGCAAAGGATAGGCTCCCCCTCTATAGCCAGGTTCCTCCTGAGATTTCTTCCCGTTGGGGAGTTTTTTCTCACCACGTTTCAGTGTTTTTCTTTCCACTGGGGAGTTTTTTCTTTTTTTTTTTTTTTTACTTCATTGCTTCTGGGGATTCAGGACTGTTTCTTTGCACAATTCTCTTTTGTATTTCCACTGTAAAGCGTCTTTGTGACAATGTCTCTGTAAAAAGCGTGATACAAATAAAATTGAAAAGAATTGAAGCCTGGCGAGCATTCTTGGCCTGTTCGATAGTTGAAAAGGGGTTTTGCTTCACAATTGAAAGTATTCTTCAGTCATCCAATACAATGGTCTTCTGTGGTCTACCAGGACCAATGCACCAAACAGTTCATCTTGACAAAGCCAATGTTTTGACCGTGTCTCTGACTGATTTAGTCAGATTTTTCCACCTCATGACGGACTGCTTTACTAGCACTGATACTTATTTGGCCCTCAAGTTGACAGACAACTGCAACAGACTCCAAATACAAATTACACACCTATAGGATCAACTTTTGTTAGCTTTATGTGCATCAGCTAATGATGCAAATCACACAGCAGGCCAAGCTGAGCAGCCAACTGTCCATTTACTTTTGCTCCCCTAAAATGGGGTCATGATGTATAAAAAGGGCTGTAATTCCTACATGGATCACCCAATATACACACCCTCAAATTAAAGCTAACAGTCTGAACTTTAACCTTTAAACACTTCACGTTCATTGTTTTATTTTAAATCCAGTGTGCTGGAGTGCAGAGCCAAAACAACAAAAATTGTGTCACACTCCCAATACTTTTGCATTTAACTGAATATTAGGAGCATAACAATTAATTGAACGTATTGATGTAAGACTGAATGATTCAGATATAATGGGTAGCCAAAATACTGTTGAGCCAAAATGTTTGGAAATGTATAAAAAATACTTTTATTATCTATTGCAATCATCCCAACACCCAAGAGGTGGAGAAAATTTAATTAAATTTTATTATACTCCCTAAAATGTCAAACCAGCAAATGCCATAGTAACTGGCGGCAAACCTTGCTGCCATATTATTGTAATGGAGTGCTGTGGAGTGGCTGTTTTTCTCTTTCCTTTGGTATTAAAGAGATATTTAGAGTTTTAAATGTCTCCATCACAGGTACAAAGTTACAGGCAGATTCAAAACACTACTTCTTCCAGAGATCATTCACATTCGCAAAAATGCCATTTAATGGGCACAAATTCAGAACAAGAACAGCCGACTTCACTCAATATGGTGGAGCTGAATACAGTGTGATTTATTTAGTCTGATTCAACGGCAGCTCTCGGGGAGAAGAGAGAGAGAGGGGGAAAAAAAAGCATAAACACACATAAAATGGTGTGAATCATGCTGACAAATTTCTGAGCCTGGGCATGCTCACAAGCTCCCAGGTGCAAAGTAATTCTGTAGTGGCGCACGGGGGGGGAGGAGACGGGCCACGGAGATGCAATCAGACAGTCAGCCGGCTCAGCGGCAGGCGGAGCCGTCCTCGGAGCTGCCCCTAACCTGCCCTATATAGGTTGTCACCCTCGTTTGCCAGGGAAGCACCCCCCTCCTCGCTTCGATTCCTGTCCGCGCTTCGATTCCCCGCCCGGGAGTTGGCGCTGTCAGATAATAAACAGCTATCGGCGAGCGAATCGCCTTCTCTGAAATTGCCTTTCATACGGAGCCAGGCCCAGTGGCGAAGTGGGAAGCCTCTCACCAACCTGGACTGGGTTCTGCGGCTCTCTCAGATCCCCGCGATTGGGCCCCCGCGTTACTGCTGCAGCACCACCTGCCCCAAACGCAAACACCCCCCTGCTTCCCTCCCCCCCCAAAACATCCTCCAGCAGATCCCCCCCAACCAGGCGCTCCAGCAGAAAGATATAGGAGCCTGGAAACCAGCACAGAGATCTCAGCTAACCAAAGAGCCGCGAGGATGAAGGCACGGAATAGAAGCTGTGCCAAGCTGTGTAGTCGCCACACAGGCCCTTCCTCATCACACGCCACCATTTCGTTACACTGCAGCAGAGGTATAGTGCATTCACAGCCTACAGTGCATTCAGGGAGATCTGTCACAAATGAAGACCTGCCACAAACAGTGCTGATGACCAGGTCAACTTTACCACTAATGTAGGCTTTGGTCACACTTCGGTTTATCGTTAACCTTGAACAATGCATTTTAGCAAATGCCACTTTGTGTGTAACCAGGGCCAAACTCGAGCTTGCTAAACACCTTGGTCCTAAAGTATGTAAAATCAGGTCATTCAGCTGTCTGAATTTTAAAAGCTGCTGCTGTTGTTCTTTCTAATAGGTGCCAGGATGACAAGCTCCATTCACTCACTGTGTCATTGAAAGACTAATGGCCTTGTTACCTCATGCAAGGCTAAACGCGATGTAAATGCCATTGCTAAACCAATGAAACAACCTTTATTCAAGCAATGACCTGTCTCATGAGGGGACTTTAACATGAAAGGACAGATATGATTATACATGGATTTGATCTCAATGTACTCTATGAAGCAACAAACAGTAATATAAGTGAGTTATCCTATGGGGTGCTTTTTCTAGTTATACAGGTTAAACAGTATTTGTAGTAATATTTAGTAAATAATTATTAATTATTCAATTTGTTTCATTGGAAATTTGTCATCATAGTACTTAGAACTGATATGTGAATGTTAGTTATTTGGAGCAACACGCACTAACTCAAGTATTTATCCATAAATTTCAAATATCATTGAGTAATTTACATTTAAACATATGGAAGATGTCATTTGGTGGGCACACTAGTTCAAAATAAATCAACAGAGAGAGCAAATTCAGGGTTTCTGACATATCAATAAGCAGATTAATACCTCTATTGCCTGTGTTTAAGAGAAGAGATTGCTTTCAATCTGAAGTAGCCTCTTATTATCAGTAGATCACATTACCTCAGTGTCATTCCACCTATAAATGAAAATGTAGCATTCCCAAATAATAATAATAATAATAATAATAATACATCACTAATGAAAACATTTCCTAGCAATATGATAACTGTATTGAGTACAAGTACACACAAACGGTACAGCGTGACTTAAAATTACATCATCATTTAGAATTCACTGCTGTAACCATAGACCATGCTCAAAATGAACCACCCTAAAATGTGACCCACTTCACGCACGTTCCATCAAAAAACTCAATAAAAAACTATCAACACAACAAAGCCTTAAAGGTTACTCCAAATACTCTTTGTCAATGACAATCAGATATGGAAGTACCAAGTAACTGTTTCGGTACCCACGGCTACCCTTTTTGTACCTCGGTATTTGTTTTCCTGATCACTGAATTGTTTTGGTAATCTACCTCGATTTAGCTTTCAAGAGCCCCCCTACCAACACCCAGCTCCTGGTCTTGCATGGCAGGTGCATTTACCACCCAACGGAGCTCGCGGCATAAACACTGCAAAGTGGCCATAATTAATGCTAATGGCTTTGAAATATATAGACCTAAAAAAAATGTTCTACCACTTCAACAAGAAAAAATAGACCACAGTACTTCACAGCTTGTCCTGTTCTTTACTGCATAGAGACTGAAATTAACTTTCAACCTTATGTAAGTTTAGTAGCAATGACATCAAAATCCATAGTCTATTTGGTAAGAGCAAAGATAGGCTCACTAAAATCATTACCCCGCCGCTTGCCCATAAATGAGCTCTGTTGCTTCTCATTCCATAACAAATCACTCTGCACATCCATCATCCAAACTCAGTGTGCCATCCTTGTTATTTTCCAATTGATATTGGCGAGAGGAAATAATTTAGTCATCACAGCGAAATTAAATAGCAACGGCCGATTAAAAGAATGCACTGGAAAACATTTTCATTCAGTGCAGGTGTCCAATAACGTTCACCAGCAAATCACTCTTTAATGATCTCAGTGCTATCACCTCGCACACATCTTTTTGCATAGAGAATGTGCTCTGGCATTGATTAAGGCCTCCCAGAATTCCAAGTGTGTCTAACAGTTCCTTTGAAGAATGCATCACGGTCATATTTCACTGATGTATTGACATGTCAACCTACACATGATGCTTCTGAATGAACTGAACTGCCTTATGATGGCGTAAAGCTGCAAATTGCAATACTTACTGTTGCATCATATTATCTTAAAATACAACACAGTGTATAGTGCTGTGGTAGCTTTGCAGTCAACACAAACTTATATTGTAATGCTACTGCCATTATATAGGTGTTCTGATGCTTGACATATGCTGGAATTCCTTTTCTTGTGGTTCAGAGTAAAGAAAGACCATGGAGTGACAAGTGTAATGGCTACAGGGGAACACATCCAGGGGATCCTTAAACATCCAACAGTCAGTGAAAGATTCATGTTTGCTTCTTTTAACCAATATAAACTCATGGAGACAAAACTTTCAATGCTTATTTATTTTTGGCAGGCTCTGTGTTGACTGGCCAAAGACACTACACTGTCACTGAATTAAAAGAAACCCCACAGGACCCAAAGAAACCGCCACATCATAGATTCAAAACCCACACAAACCATCCCTCATATCTGCAGAAGTATTAAGCATACGCATATACGTGTTAATGATTATGCCGGACGAAACATTTATATAACAACGATACCAGTCTATTAATCTCCCAGGTGTTGAAGCGAAATAAAATAAAATGAATCTTACAAAGCCAAAGCTAAATGCACTGTATGCTAATTCAGGCTTTCAGAGTCTGTCTTTTGGCAGGCGTTTGCACGGCACCCTGCCTTCAGGTGTTGAATCCTGTTCACAAGCCTGGTTTGCTTGGCCCTGGTTGTGTTGTGCCTGGATAAAATCAGTTGTCTTTGCCATATGGTTATTGAGACAGGTGGTGAATAAACAGCCCGTTTCACATGCTTTGCAATTAAGGGCCTTTTAAAAAAGCGTATAAATCACGCATCATACGTGCTGTTTGGCAGAAGTGCTGTGGAACAGCAAAAGGCGAGAGTTCACACCTTGGTGGTAACTTTAAAATCTGAAGATAATCACAGAAGTTATGTAAAAACCTAAACCACTGCTGAATGATTTATGCATAATTGTGCATTCAATTTTGATCTAAATTAAATTAAGACAAAATTAAAACACTAAACTGCCCAGTCAATAAAAAAATGTATTTTTCAAATAAATGATAATATAAATTTAACAAGATTTCCTTACCCACAGCTTTCTTTTCTGCAGCAGTGAGGAGTTAAAAATAAAAAGGACTTCTTTGTCAATATTACCGTGTTCTTCAGGGCGACCTTGAAGTGAGCAGGTCTTTGTATTACAGTGTAATTTATTGAACTAGTGGATTTCTAGTTTGTTCTCATTCTATAAATGCCTTGGACAGCTCTTAAAAAATCTGTAAACAAGCAGCAGTACAGCACTTTCAATTCTTCAGCAGCTAGAACGCTACAATAAAAAAGGTTTTCAACCAGACATTTCATTGTGTCCCTTTTTGATAGATTTACTGTGTGTTTCTTCAACC
Source organism: Anguilla anguilla (assembly GCF_013347855.1). Taxonomy (NCBI): domain Eukaryota; kingdom Metazoa; phylum Chordata; class Actinopteri; order Anguilliformes; family Anguillidae; genus Anguilla; species Anguilla anguilla. Next base: position 11,205,525 of record NC_049210.1, on the reverse strand, counting down.
ACTCATATGAACTATGCACTCGCCCAGCTGTTTCAGAGCCATTCAGATCTCTGCCATCTTAAAATGTGAAGGCCACTATTCATGTCTGCAGATAATGCACTGAACATGAAATCACTGAGGGTCTAAGGAGGATACCAGATCTGAAAAAAGAACTAAATACCCTCATTGTGAGTCACAACTATCTTGGTTTTCATGGTGTTATAGACAGTCCAGCAACTCCCACCCCAATTGTGTCATACCCGAAGAAGTATTTTAATTGACATTTTATTTGAGCTTTGAATAATTGTAATAGGAGTTCTTCATTTTTGGGAATGCAGTGTGTGGGCTGTACTTTGACCCGTTATTCGGGTCATTATAGAAAAACGCTCTCAGTAGCTAGCTTGTTTAAATAAAAGTAAAATGAAATTAAATAGATTCTTTGCCATGAACCCGACACCTACTATGTGTGCATTCTGGCGAGTGCCACTCCTACGCAACCTGTGTCAGAGTTCAAGAAAGGTGAGCAGAGGTCATAAAAACAGGAACGCATGACTATGCTAAAACTGCTGGAGAGTCTGATCAGGTTTGGAACTGCCAGGCCTCCCATTCTCCTCCTAGTTTCTCTATTTTCATCAAGGCAAGTGCTGGAGTGGCCCCAGAGGGCCCCTTGACTAATGCTAGAGTGCCCCATATTAATGTCTGTACAGAGGTCTCACACTCTAACACTTACAGCATTACTGCCTCTTCATAGTCACCTCGCTCCTTCCTCAAGTCCACAGGATCAACCAGGCCTTTCAGACCCACCATTCTTATTGCAATGTGTTGCAAATAAGATTCCATCACACTGAATAATCAACTTCAGAGGTGGATCAAGGGTATCCTCTTATTTTAGGGAATGAGATATTGTATTAAAATCAATCTATAAGAATTAAGATGATACACGGAGACAAGAACAACACAATTAATTTCAGTTTGATTAATCAATGGAGCCTGCATTTTAGAATAACAACACAATATAATTTGTAAACATATAAAATGCATTAAACAGCACTGTACGAATTACAATGCAGATTGAAATAAGTCTGATTTTGTACGATGACAAATTAATCGCTTCAAATTATTCATTATTCTAATGACTAATTTATAATGATGGTTAATATAAAAAATTGCTAGAATAACAAAACAAGCGCACAATTAATGACATTAATTACAAATCTTTTGTTTCCAAAGAAAGACTAAGCTCCCATACAGTGCCATAAAAGTATTTGCCCCCTTCCTGAACAAAGCTCATTAGCATTTCTCCGTCACAGGTTCCAGGTAAAAAAAAAGTTTTAATTAATTAACACACAGTGGTGTAACTAGTTATTAAGTTTGGGTGTTTGATAATGTTTTTCATTAAATTAAAAAATGTGTTTTGTGTCTACACAGGTTCCCTTTGTCTAACATTACAATTTCTCTAAAGATCTGAAACCATTCAGTGTGACAAATATGCAATAATAGAGGAAATCAGGATATAAAAATAGTTTTTCACAGCACAGTATCTTGAATGTAATGTGTATTTGTGTTCAATCTGTGAAGGTAATTTGCTAGATGTGGAACCATGTGGTCATACTGTATAGCTCAATTTTGAGATTTATTGGCTTCACTCGTGTTCTTACCAGTTGAGTTTTCCTCCAAAGCTAATTTTTGTACATGGAAACTGACACTTTCTTCCCTCATTGGGCTGACGACATTTGAAATAGGTAGAATTTTAAAGCCAGCGCCTATAGAGGGAGAGTTCACAGAAACTGTGAGCCAAAAACTGAAAAGTTTCTTTCCATCTCTCTCCTTCTATCCCCCCCTTTACTCCTGAGCACTACAACTCTGCTTTCAACAACAACTAACTAACGACTAACTGTGCTGATTTGTTCAGTTAGAACAGGAAGAACATCCTGCTGCTTACTCAAACCTGGTTGGCTTGAATCTAATCTGATACCGTAAAGCCCCCTCATAATTCTCATAAACACAATAACCACACAGCCACTTAATAGGTTAATACATAATTTAAGCATCCTAGGCTAATGAATACTACTGTGCATCACCATTTCTGAAATAGTTACATCATTCTAGCTTTTTTGAGAGCGTAAATGAGCGTAATTTCTGCCAAGTTTAAAAAAGAGAAGCTTTCCTACCCCCACTGCTGTGATCACACCATTATCTGTTTTTCATTTTTTTCCACACAAAGCATCGGAGGCCTACGAACCCGTGCATTCCTCAGGCCCTGTGGTGATAGCGATATCTCGGATGCAAGAGAAGAAAATAAGGAATCTGTCAGTTTCAGATTCACTCTGGGGTTCTGTTCCCTTTATCACAAAAGATTGGCCCTTACCTTCCCTGCTCCCCATCTTTTTTCAGTTGAGAGCATTAAAAGCATTAATCTGGATAAGAGTACCAGGGTGTTTAGTTACTATTTCCCACTTCTGTGCTTATAGCACGGACAGATTTTTCCTACGCTGCAGTTTTCCCAGCGAGGGTTCTGTATGACTGTAAAACATACTGCTATGCAATGTAATTTATGTGTAAAGGGTAAACATATGTTATTTATTTTATCCATGAACAATCTGAATGTGGAAACTGTTCAGAATTATTTTCCTCATGCTTGCAGGTGCATAAGCAGAGACAGAGGGTGCCACAAATATTCATTTGCTGTCCAGTCCAAATGGAAGTATTCCAACTCCCAGTCTTTGGGTTTTTAAACAGCCTACATTAATCAAATGCAGGACTGATATCAATAAGCATTCCCCAATCTGAATAGGAAGACTAATAGACAGCTGTCTGAATAGAGATACAAATCAACTCAATCAGATCTGATCCAGTGTCCATTTAAAAACAGCACGCACAAAAACATAAAGCCACAGTCACAGTTGGGCAAAAAGCTTAGCTTGGTTATCTGAAACCCATCTCAAATCATATAAATGTAGGATGTAGAAGTGGTGTTCGCTGGAGAGAATGTACAATCTAAAAATATATTCACTGCATGCGTCCTTGGCCAACATCAATTGCACTGCTATTATGGATGCATTTTGTCCACAAATAGAGGACACTAATATCTGAAGTCACGTAGAATCACTATTTACTTTCGACACACTTGACAGGCCAGGCTTTGACACCGGCAATTGCTTTCTTTTGAAAATTTTACTGAATAAATCAAGCATAAATCAAGATTTTTATTCAAAATGCTTTTTTTTTTCACAATGTGTAATGTCCAGCGAAATTTACATGCCCCATGTAACCTCTTCAGGAGACCATTCTTTTCATACTGAAATCTGCCAGCTGAGCTGTATAGCTGCAGTGTCAGAGGAATAATCTTCATGTGCAGTGGGGTCAGGCAGACCATAGGCGCCCGACTGCCAAGAGTCCCACTTGTGCAATGTAACAACGCCTTCGTCCCTAGGTCGCGCTATGGCTATTTGGTTATTTGCTACATACAGTATACTACTGTATGATCAGGACTGGCATGACTGTAGGGCACATCTCTACATTGAAACCCAGCGTAATGTTTTTTTTCTGGGTGTCCCTACAGGCAGGGATTGCATGGCGGTTCCGTTCTAGTTCCCATTCTCATTTGTAGAATGTTTTCATGGGACAATTAAAGTTTGGCTTTTCTTTAGTCCAAACATTTTCCTCATGGCACAGGGATCAGATTATTTATATGTGCACAGTATCCACAAAATAACAATTAAAAAAAGGAAGTTATAATCTTTTTAAAATTCTTCTTGCTAATATTGCTAAAATCCAAAAGTCCTGATAAATACTTGTTCTGCTAAATATTGTCCTGGCTTCCTTTGATAGTCACTGTTAAATGGAGGAGTTAATACCTTGAGAGGAAAATTGGATATTTGCAGCTGAACAATTTTGTAAAAAAGGCCTGAGAGACAAGTGTGATAGAGAGAGAGAGAGAGAGCTGAGACTGTGGTTAACTGATATGCTCATTCTTTCTAAGTGTGTGGTTGAGACAGAAAGCACTGTGCTTTGCAGTATTAGCCAGCACCCGCCAAATTCAGGTGGAATTTGAAAAAACAAAGAAAAATCATTGAGATTTACCAAAGGCATTCAGTCAATTTGAGATGATACTAGCCTACATGATACTACAACTCCCATGAGCACTGGGTGCACACTGTGTGCTCATCCCACTGGCCCATCCAGTTTGCTCTATTGGCTTGCCTAAATCAAACCACTGCCAAACATGGCACTGCATACAAACTGTGTGTACTGATTGCAGCTTTGAACTTTTCATTTAGTGACACTCCACACTAGTGGAGAGCGCAGATTCAGATTTCATCGCCATTTTTAAAAATAGTGGATACATGTACTCTTCGTTCTCTGCACTGTCACACGGAGAATATTCATGGACAAGTTATGCAATGAGCAGATTTTGTAATTTAAATGATCTTGAGTGCTTGTTTTGTTAAAGATAACCTTTATAGTAGGTTGTTTTTTCACTAAGTGTAGGGTAGTGATTAAAACTGACTTGTCTCTATCTCATACACACACACACACACACACAAACCCATGCACACAAAGAGTTTACTCAGTTTGGATATCTATAATAGTTTCTGTTCAAATAAAATATCCAAACAAGTGCATGCAGTTATTCTCCAATTTACAAAACTTTAGAAAACCACTAGCCACAGTGCCTGGTGAGTAAAAAAGTTAATGTCAAGCCCTGACTGGAACACTATACTTCATTTCCAGATGGCCTAAGAAAGACATCTCAGCCACTGTAGTTTGATGAGTATTGCATGTAACCTTTCTTTCACTTTATGCCCATGCCACATCATTTCATTTGCATTAATTTCTAAAAACATCAGTGCTTAAAGATCACAGCATTGTTTCCCAGCATTCTTAAGACACAAGATCAAAGAGTCTTCAGGCATAAAAAAAACATATGAGACAGGCAAATATGACAGATTAACAAGGCTTTGTTAATAGCAATTTTTAAGATGACAATGACTGCATGTGAGTCACCTGGGTAATCACAAGTGCACTAGGAATGGAATGACTCATGCAAAACCAACGCTAATTTCCTCAGCAGTTTTCAAAAGAAAACAGTTCACTGCAGCCAAAGAAGCATTTTCCTCATAATTTCAGAAACATTCTATTGTAGCATTTTTCCAGGGGTAAGAGAATGACTGATAGACAGTTACACTGATAACAGGCTGTTCGCATATAACACAAAAATATATCGCTGCAACAGCACACAGCGTATCAGTATGGTTGGGTATGGGCCCTTGTGGATACCCAGAGGACTTGTTTACTTATCAACTTGTGGATACTCGAGGCTTTTTTTTTTTTTTTTTTTGCAAATGGTTTTCATTGTTTGAAGAAAAAGCACAGGCTCATTGCCAAAAGAGAGGAGAATCATTCAAGGCTAAGCATATTCATATTTCATCATCGCTATATTTTGTTTGTACTGCGTGCCAGTTGGACGTCTCCCCCTCAGGGTGATATATCACCTGGAACGGCTGGAGTACATAAACAGCGTACCAAACACATGAATTACCGAAAATATCCACTCTTCGCAATTTAACATTGGTCCGTGGAGCCCCAAAACAGCAGAAACCCCTCGTCTGAGGCGCTAAGCTATGCGTGGCTGTTGTACTGTGCTTGAGAGACAAGTTTCTCGGAGGGAAAGGCAATGCTGCTGCTAATCGATAATTTATCATGTTGCTCACGAGAATGTCGGCTGGTAGACGGCGTGCAAAGAAATAAAATAGAGCCGATTCCAAGCTCGTTTGTCTGATGCAGCTTTTATACATTTTCTGGGTTAATAATATGGATTTTACCCAGGCTGTTCCCAGTGATGCACCAACAATGTGTTTATGTTGTGTGTGTTTATGTTGTGTGTCCTGTGTGTATGTAAGTTTTCACAAACACACACATGCACGCACACACACAAACTGCTTGATCACTCTCCATCTACAATCCCTATCTGTGATATATCTATTCTGCATATGAAATATGTATTGCATATGACATAGTGCTTCATGCATTGAGGCCAGATGCATTTCACTCAGATGGGATAGGGCAGTCTGGCGATGATTCTGTCTTTCCAGATACATGTGTACGTGTACTTGCGTGCATGCGTGCAAAAGCAATGGCTGTCTTTAAGCACAAGACACTGCATTGTGTGTAAGGGGAACACAAGTGCCTTCTGGGAAGTTTATCCCTTTTGAAGGCCTTTTTGCGGTGAGCGAAATAAAATCTGTCTCTTCTATTTCTGCTCGCCGATGAGTGTGGGTGCTTATCGCTCATCACCGCAAATACTCCGTTATCTCCCTTCACTGCAGGAAGCCTCAGATATTATTACGTCCATTTAGCGCAGAACACGAAGTTTCATTAACCTCGGACCGTTATGTCGCTATAGATTCTTTTTCTCCCCGTCTTCACCTCTCCATTTTCATAACGTTTCACAAAAACCGCACTGTCCAGAAAAAGAAAAAAAAAGACTGAACGTTACAAAGAAATGACGCCGCAGAATCTTGATGAGGCAATCTCTGAAGGAGAGGAACAAAGACTTGTCTCTTCCTTCTTTCTACATTACGCTATGTCACTGATGGCAAGTGTGGGCTGACCATGAGATCAGAGAGCAATTAACTATCCTATCCCAAAGGTATCCCAGTAATTTAAAAAAATAAACTGTCTTTCTAATATATACAATGTTACTGATATAGCCCTGCAGTTATTATGGCTATGCCTTTCAAATTAGTCTGTGAACCTAATTTCAGATTCCATACTGTATTTTAACAATTGACTTGTGTGAAAATGTTATGTTAGAAAATAATCTACACAGGGACACTAGCTTATCAAAGGTAGTTCGTTCATACCTGCAATGCAGTCATCCCTCAGAAAGAGGTCAATAGAACCTTCTTGTCAGTCAATTATCACATCGCCCCAACAATGTGTCCCTACATTTCACATCAATTACTACCAATTAAACGCAGACAATGAACCGCAGCTATGTGGCAGACATTTTAATGGTATTTGGCAGTAACACTGTTTTTCTCTAGGCAATGGGAAATAAACATAAAAACTACAGTTACTTGCGCAAATATTATTTAGGAACTCAAATTAAATAGAAATGCAAGGTTGGTGATTAGATCGTCATCTGTTGTTTAACAGTCTCCTCTGTCATTCTTCGGCAGTGCTTTGTGTAAACTAATCCACAGGAAGAAACACATTATCCTGAATCAACTGAGTTGGTTGGAACGGACAAGTACGGTTTTTCCTTCTGTGCAATACTTGGAATGTTTTTCATCTCTTTCCCAGAACTCTCTCAGTGTCAGAGCAGTGCCTTGTTTATGTGTCAATAATTTTAATCAACTAATTCATAAGTACAGTATTCATCAAATCCAGGAATTGAGTCCAGCGGCGAAGTTGTCGAGTTTTACGATCCAGCCTGAACCTTCCTTGTGTTCAGACAAAACCCTTTCCTGTCTCTTGGATTTTCAATCTATAAGAGCTTTAAGCTTTTGTTTGATTGAGTACAAAACAACCTAAGTCTGGTTTGACTGAATTGCATATGCCCTTAACCTGGCTAAGTGCATTTAATTGAATTTATGGGTTACTTTGTGACTTGATTGTACTATTTTGGCTTAGATTTGATATTTCTGAAATGGGAGAAATATCAAGTTGGGGGAAAATGGAATGGAAAAAAAAGTATGTTAACCTGACCATTATGTTTAACTGGTTGCTGAACATGTTATAATGGTTTGCTATAAATGCATCCAGTAAAACATGTCTAGAAGGTCAAAAGCATTAATACCCTGAGGTCACAATCCAATAATTTATATTATTAAATCTGTGGAATGTGATCTCTAATCTCTTTAAAATGCAGTTCTCAACACTGGTGTTCTTTAATGCTGAAATAACCCAGACAAACCTTTTGTTAGTAATTGTATGCAAAAGTTCTTTCTTCAGAGTGGTTACATTTCCGACTTTCAATTATCAAAATTAAAATGATTCGGATGAATAAATTTAGTCTCAAATGTAAAGCCATTTAGACCGACAATTTCTCCACCTCCTTAAAACAATAAAAATCTGGACACATTTGGCTGACATGAAAGCTTAAAGTGATGAAGCAATTTCAGAAAAACTAAAACAGGCCCTGAGTAGTGCTCTGATGCTCACTAAAAGCGATGGCTGAACCTTACAGCCAAAGGTTCGAGCTTGGGCTGTTACATTTGTCATCCATGACTGGGAGTCAATATTGATGGGACAACAGGCTTTGATCTGCCAAGGGTAGGGTGGGGTGAATTTAAGTCAGCCAGTGTTCCTTATGTCACTGTTGTAAAGCTCCTCCCCACAGAGGCACACACAGGTGTGCACCCCTGGCCCTGAGAAAAAGGCCACTCCCCTGATTGGCTCAAGCTCTCTTACTGTGTGGTCTGTAGTATGGAAACTGACGGTGCATGACAGCAATCACTGAAATTTGGAGAGGGGAAAAAAGGGGAAAAGCGGAAAAAGAAGAAGAAACATCCGACTTAATCTGTGAACTTGGATCATGAAGACATTGACTTGGAGGCTGAATCAGGCAAAGTCCAGAATAAAATAAGCCATTCATCAGGCCATGACCCTCTGTTAACATCGATTTATCAAGGTCTAGCACATTAAGTACAGCTCTGGAGCCTCAATGGACTGCCAGTCTCTCAGGGAAAATTAGTTTTAGTACCATTTGGAATTGGACGTGTAGACAAAGAAGAATGTGATTATCACTGTTACAGATGTGTCTTCTCGGTTCACTTCCAACTAGCCTATTACACTGACCCATCAAGTATGAACATCCACAGTGTTGCTGCTCAGGAGAAACAAAGTCTTCAGAGAAACTGATCCATGCTAGTCATGTCGGAGCATATCCAGATCTTCCTGCGTCTAGATGTGAATCATTTATAGTTGCAAACCTCTGAAATCCCGATTAAATATTCTTCAAATATAAACAATGCACAGACTAAAATACTTGGAATGTCTTGATCTATTTCAAACGCTTACACACTATTTACACCTTCTTAACGTTGAGCTTTACATTATTGGATATGTGGGATTAGTTAATTTGACTTGTAAAATGTCACATTTAGCCATGCACTACGCTCAGACATTCCACTCTGAAAATCTGTGCACAGTATTTCTGATTAAATTGCAATTCAAAAATGCACATTTGCATGTCTTTGAGAATCCACAGACTGCGGTAGTCTGGCAGGATTGCCTTGAAGTTGGTCCAAACGGGAGCGCGCCATTTGGCAGCCGAAGGCCGTCATGTGGTATGGAGCCCCATATCTCCACTTAGATGTTCGGCAAGAAATTCACCTCCGCTGTGATCTCCCTCCAGATGGAACATGTGCAAATTTGAAATGGCCTGCAATCAGAGGAGCATGCAACAGGTGTAGATGTGAAGTCCAGGGACTGAAGGGTTAGATTTTCAGGAAACAAATAGCTAAAAAAAAAAAAAATCTCTCTCATGAGATACAAAACATAAAAGTAGGCTTCATCGGGAATACTGTTGTTAAATGAATTGTTGAAACTGCTCATCGTTAGGTAATTAACTGCACGCATTGAAAAATGGCACAGGCATGAGCCTCACAGAGGAGTTAAGTCATTAATGCATTAATGCAATATTAATACAGGGCACAAACAAGTAAACGATTAAACCCATGTTCCAAACCACATGGTGAGTCAGCTTGGATTAAGATGGCTTCTTGACAATGGTAACCAGCAGTCTCACAACACCCCTTTTGCACAGTAGCTCCAAAAATGAGCCAAAATCACCGACCATGCAAATTGTTTGCATATGCTAACATACAGCTGTGACAATCTATCCACACACAACAGCTCTGAATCCAGCCTGTTTTCATATGGCCATTAAACTCACTGCAGTGTAAGGTAATGAAAAGGGAAGATTGAATGAACATAATACCCTAAATGAAGTAGACATCTTCAGACCTCATAGATAAGCTAACATGAAATGCTGAGCATTCCTAAATACACTATTTGCCAGGAAATCCAGTCAACTACAAAGCACAATAAAACCTTTTTTACCATTCTCTAAAGAGCTGGCCTCGAAATCTGGAATGTTAGTTTCTGTGCCTGATCAAAGAGGTGAAATTCAGAGATTTAGACAATACATGAGCAGAACAAGAATTCAAACCAAACGAAGAAGAAATGGCTACCCCATTCATTCATCAGACAATGACAAAACCCTCACAGCAGAGAATGCAGTTGGTGCAAGGATTTAAGTGCTTCATTTTTGAAATCCATTGGCTCTCCCCCATAGAAATTTAGCCTCCTGTGTTATAATTAACATTTGAAGTTTATAGCTTTATTTTTGTTTCCCTTCCGTGCACTGCCAGTCATTTCCAAGTGCATACTTAAACTGATATTTAACAAGTAACCTGTGATCAATCCTGTCACATCTAATTTCAATAATATTGAGTGAGACAGGGCACTTTCAATCATACTGATGTAATTGCAACTTTCTGAGGTTAAAAAATTCCATCTTATGCAATAGACTTTTGTTAAGGATTTTCTGTATAGGCTACATCTAGTCACTGACATTTTAGCCCATCTACAACTTCATCAGCACAATGTGTCTAAGGTAGCCATGTTTAAATCAGTGCTATTTATTTATAAATGAAGATAAAATAATAGAGTGGGGAGCGTGTGACTAGCATCCTTGTTCATGTGGGTTTGAGAGAAAGAGAACAAGCTAGTCCTTATAAATTCACCATTTTGTCAGTTCACATGCACGCCTGTCCCCAGTTTGTGTATACAGTGTGCTTCATATGCAGGTGAGCCGTGCATCTGTACTATATGTACCAGAAAGCAATAGAAAACTGTCTGCTCAGTGGGGTGCACTAGGACAGCATACACCAGCAGCACAAGCGAATGCACACCTTGGAGGCATCTCAGTACTGCTGGGAGGAACACAGTTTGCATGGTACACCCTCATAAACAACTCGCACATAACACAGTGTATCATACAGCATTGCCAATGGAAAACCAGCACCACACATCCTGCCATCCACCATTTGTATATCTTTGAATATATAATGACAAAAGAAAAGAGGAAGATGAGGAAGTGCCAGAGAACACAACAGAGCCAGTCAGTCAAGAAGTGGTCAAGTGGGAAATCGGGCTTTGCTTGCTGTTATCTCTGCTATTTCAATAATAAATTATGGATAAGAACTAAAACCACTGTGGCAAATGACACCATTAACATAACATTGGAAATCCATAGATCTGTGCAGTTATTCAAGCATATCCTCTGTAAATGTCCCCATTACTACATAATGCATTTCTGTAGCTTCACACCGCACATTCTCAGACAAATTGGCCTAATAGCAATGCTGAGCTATGAAACACAATAACCCTGCAATGAGACTGGATGGGTTTGCACATAAAGCAGTGTTTGGGGATTGAAAGGCTTAATAGAGAGGACCACTTCAAATGACCATATTTTATGTAACAAATACATATTCAAATTGATACCTATACTCCTACATCAGGGTGTAATTTAACAAAGGAAGATAAAAACGTGCTTTTAGAAAGCGAAGTCCACCCACTGGGTAAATGACTCCTAGGTTTGCACATGTTTTATATTCTCCAACTGCATGGAAGCCATGTATTTGGAAAACATAAAACTATGGTGGTTCACACTATACAGTCCATCTGCCCAGTGAAAGAAACTGTTCAGTAATAACAGAAAGGCGAAATGAAACAGCCTCTCAGCCTATGTCTTCATCTACCCGCTAAGCAGCAGATCTCAGATCAACATTTTTATCTTCAACATCCAACACGAGGATAAAAAACTGAAAATGAAGGCTTTCACCCTTCTTTGAATGCCAGTGCAAATCCGTTTTTTATTAATGTTTGCTTTCCAGGGTTAAGCAGTGTGCCTATCACCAACCATGCACTCTGAAGAGTCAGGCACAACTTCGTATCGCTCTCGACTTTGTATACTTCCCTTGCCTCACAATGGACACTTTGGGATTAACAAGCAGCAGTTTATCTGCTTTCTATGTTTTACACAAGCAAGCAATTTGGACTCTGTATTAAAAATAAAATGCATGAAAGGACCATTTAATCCTTAATGGATAAACCAATCACTGTAATGAAGCATATTAACAAACAGTCTTGACCTCAATCTATTTTTAAAAGAAACCTTTTGTTCAGATCTTTGTTTATTTTGTTTACTAATATTTCCATTTCCTTTCATTTAGTTGGGCCTTGTTTTGATGTTCCACAGTTAATCATTGAATACAATTTTGTGTTCATTATCAAAACCGGCCTTCAATGGTATGTTCCGAAGGGGAAGGAAGAACAGAACTGCCTGTCACTAACCACTATGGTATAAATATAATATATGTAACAAATATCACAATAGTCTTAATATGACCTTCAGCAAATTTCAGGCATTCCTAAATACAAGTGCTTTTCTTGAGATATTTTACAGAGGGTCTGGTTTAATGTGAAACTGCTTCATAACCAATTGAGCATCATTTGCTCCTGCGGTATGACTTAAGGCATTAGACATCAAAACTACATTTAGTCAAATTTACAGAAATGTTTTATTTATTGAACTTAATGCATTACTACGACAATTTAGCCTTATATTTCTGCATCCTATTTCCTCTCTGATATAATGACTTTAACTGTTCATCCATTCACTCACTCCTACAATCACACACACACACACACACACACACCCACCCTCAGTTCTCTGTTGTGTGTTCTCTTCTCTATTCTTAAGACCAGCCCTGTACTGCCACGCCAATCAACCAAATTAGAGATTCAAGATCTGTGAAGATTTTTGAAAGCTGGCTGAAAGCCCATCCTCGCCTGCCTTGTACTATTAACCCTTTCTCACCTTTTATTTGCAATTTGCTTCTTTTGTGCTTTTTTTTTTTTTGCTCAGCTTCCTTCTTTGACCTTTCCTGTCAGATATTTAATTTTGGTTTGATTTTATTGGCAAATGTTGTAAATTAGGAAGAACAAAAGTAAAACTTACTTTTGAAACTAGCCAACATTTACCTAATTGAGAGGCTCTGGCTAATGATTGCGATTTTGGCAATCACACCAGAACAGCTTAAATAGTTTCAACGGAGTCATTGCAGGCACGGTATGTGGGTACTGAAAATCTCCCTTGATCCCCTGCCCCACAGGCATAAGCCAGAATAGGATTTTATTTAACCATTTCAAACATCACGTTTGGCTCGGCCACCAAGAATAATGAGGTAATCCACGATTATCACATGTACAGTCTAAGGTCTAATATTTCATTTACTCATTTACAAGACATTTAACTTTAACCTCCATTCCAGTTCCAGTTATATATTCACAAAGGCATACTATGCAGCTTTTCTAACTTGAAAATATTATAAAATAACCATGCAAATCACAGAATAGCGTATACAAAACACTTGTGAAAGAACTTAAAAGGTTGCCTGTTTTAGGAGAAAGGGAAGTAAAACATCTGAAAGGGCATACATTGCTTCTAGGGCTTTTGAGGAAAAAAGTTCCAAAACGGTTTTGACAAAGCATTAAAATGTTTTAACCTCAACTTTTTACTGTGTGACCTTGCCTATGATTCCATGTTTTGCTGTTTCTGTAGTGATTGCCTCAACCATAAGAACGGGGCATATGTTTTTCTTTGCAAATAAAAATCTTTGCACAATAGCTGAAAAACAGAAAATGATTAACTGAGGTGATCAACTTAAATATTGCAAGATGCAAAAGAAAGTTAAAGTGGAAAGACTTTGGGAAATTGCTTGCATTACCGGGTAGTGATTTATATACATTGCATTTTCTTATTAATGATAGGCTATTAGAAGCATTGCTCTCAGCTGTCATAAAAAATTAATTATGAAAAAAAAATGTTTATTAATTCATTACAACTGACATGGGTCACAAAGCATTCTTTCCGAGTCCCTCTACAGACAGGCATTCCGTGGCCTCTTGTTGAAATAATTTGTAATTAATTGTAATTACAAATGCAATTGCACTTAAAAACTAAAATATGAAAGTCTGTGCTTTTTATTATATAGCAAACATAAGTATATAACTGAGTGAATTACAACATCGAAGTCATATTTTGCTATCTGAATTAAATTAGGTTAATGTAGTAGCACATACTAATGTGTTATTCTGACAAAACCGAAATAATTAAAATATAATATTGTAACTATACAGCTGCAGATTGCCTAGTGATAAGCAGTGGCATTAATAAACAAATACATGGACATTCACACATTCAAAAATAAATAATAGTCTCACCTCTAAGTGATCATTAGTCATAACACTACTCATTATATTTCTGTTCAGAAAATATATGTGAGCGTCCCCCTCAAAAATCTTTTCAGATTGAGTTATAAAATCTGTAAAGACTCCCACACACAGCCTTAAGTGCAGATTCATAACACTCTGCATTTTTGTCGGGTATAATAACCAAAACCTTGAGTGGTCCCTTGAGTAGGTAACAATGAGTGCCAATTAGTGGCACTTTTATTCAATAGCACCACATTCATCAGTGTTCTATCCCACATAACATTTTTTCAATGCAATCAATCAAAATGAATCTCCATGATTACCCCTCTCCGTACCAGAGTGATATTTTGGTTCATACCTATTGAGGATCAGTCTTAAATTGTTACCCAATTTGGTATTGGTATTTATGTCAATACAAAGTACAAACAGCATAACTTTACACTCTGGGGAACATATTTAAAACAGGTTAGCCACTGTTATGACAAAATAAAACAAATTAATGTAAATGAAAATGGTGTATTTGTATACAATAGGAACCGTTAGGTATGTGTGAGATTTTGCACGTTGCAAATGAACAGAAAGTGTCCAGTACTGTAGCAGCGCCACAGTACGACAATCGACTCATAATCAACTAGCTGCAATAAAAACCTTTGTGAGAGAAGATTAACTGCAGGGCGATTCTCTCGTATTCTCTTATTGCATTCATTGGTGCCGTTTTTAATGAGCAACCTTAATGAGAATACTTAAGACAAGGCTGCTGTCAGTCTGGTCTCCAACCTGCCCAAACAGATACATGCCATACCAATTTAGACTACACTTCCCAGACTGCTCATGGCCCCAGATTTTCTCTGCCCTCCTCCCGATTGTGGAAGGACCTCTCCCAATCAGGAAGGGAATTTCCCCCAAACATCTCAAAGCTCCCCTTTTCAGATTAAACCTCAGTGTTTATTACCTTTTCCCTTTCTCATAGATCTTAAGACATGCACCTTCACCGAGACCCTTATGATTGCACCTTTGCATATCCCTAGCTCTGGCAGTGTTTATTTACCATGTGAAATGTACATTTACAAGTCATTTTACCTAAAATCATTTACCAACTGCTCACATTACATATTTACATATTTTGCCAATCAGATTTAACATTTAAGTTATATATTTAGCCGAAATATTATGAGATTAGTCAATTCAATCAGAAAATATGAACTAAAGGGTTCATTTGGCATGTTTGCTAAATAAACATTTACATTTAGCCTAAATCTAGAAGATTTAGGCTAAATCCTAGAAATTTTTTTAATGTGTTTTATTTGACATTTGGAACCCCATACAACACAACAAACAATCAACATTTTCTGTTCTATAACTGATAACCTGTAGGCTATTAAGTAAATGTGACATGTTTTAAACAAAAAAGTGTTGTTTAACTGTAGCTCATTGTTTTCTAAATACAGACATTAGCAGCAAGATGAAATTGATCTAATGGAGAAAAAACTACAGCTTGCGTTCCAGTAGTGTTTACTGATTAAGAGTACCAAATAGCAAAAGCAAAGCAGCAGTTGAGTTGAATTCACAGCTGAAATGGTCTGGTGGTATTTTGTATTACAAGCCATATCGATTCAAACGGAATGCTTTGGTAGGCCGATGCCTTATTTCTACCTACAACAGCTTCAGTCCACTAGGCTTTTTGCAAGAAATTGTCCTATTTCTGTAGGCCTTCTGTATGTCATAAATATAGAACAAAATTATAATGGGTGGCAGAGATTTTCTTCATGTCTAAACTCGGAGAAGTCCTGTCGCAGTGACTGAAATGAATCATCTAAGCGGGGGTTTTCAACCGATTTTGATCCAGGGACCTCCACCCTGGCTCAAAGGCTTCCCGGGGCTCCCATCATACGTTTAAAAGGGTTATATAAAAAAAGGTTTATAAAGATTGCAGACTGGTTGGGGGGGGGGGGGGGGGGGGGACAAACTGCACAGGCAGACCAAGGAAAATGCGATTGTGCACCAGCGGAGGGGAAACTGTGATTGTAGACGTGGGTGGCGGGGGGTCTTAGAGTAAGATTGCAGATCCCCTACAGTACCTTCTGTGGGGTCCGCGACATTAAAGGAACGCTTAATATAAATGCGTGATTAATACACGTGTTTATAGATATTTAATGTAGTTAGTGTGCAAACAACCTTGCCTGTAATGAGGCACTTGCAAAACCCTGTTCAGTCGATGGCAGTACTAATTAGACACAAATTCACACAGTGCCAATAAGAACTGTAGGAAGTGAGAATCAAACTCACATGGCAGAATCTACTGTACAAAGGCCAGTTAATAAAGTTTTTTAAAAAGTGTTATATGAACCTGCCAATCCAAAACAGCTTATTTCCTTCAAAATAATAAGCCCGCTTTTTTCTCTCCAATTGTCCACCACTAAAAATGTGGTCAAAATTTGATAATCCACAGGAGATATGTTTTACAAACAAACTACCAGGCCACCCAGACTACATAGGTTTACTGGATGAACATACGTATTCCATGCAATTTCATTCTTGGTGTATATTTTTATACTATTTTACACTATTTAATTTACAATACTGTGAATGGTAATCCAAGGGCCTCAAACATCTGTTCTGCACTGAATATAAGCAACACCTCTGCTAATTTAAATGAGTAATTTCATTGCTCCGAGAACACAACTAGGAAAAGAGACCTGGATATCTGTCAGTGTATTAAAAATGAAAATGTCTCACTTGAGTTAAATAACTGAAGATAACACTCATCTTTTTCAGCTGAATATGGACATGACACAGAAAAACAGCACCTATTTCCTAACTACACTACATTATGTTCTTGCCAACCATAATAGCCCCAATTATTGGTAGTAATTATGAAACAAATATCATTGAAACAATACATGTTTTTCAAAATCTGCACAGATCAATTGCTCAATCACTTTCCTTAACTATGTACCCCTTTTCATTGATAAGCATTATAATCCACCCATTGAGATAATGAATCCAAAACACAGAAGAGAAAATAGATTCACTTGGCAAAAAAAAAAAAGCCAAACTGATAGGCATCCAATCCATTGCGTACCAAGGTGTAGCTGCGGGTGACATTTTTCAAAACATGTTTAAAGGGGAAGTCTAGCACTCTGAATGACTATGGTACATTTACTTTTTAACTTTTTAATGTTCTGCAATGAGCACTTTATTATTAAGTCAGATTATGTGAAGGAGCGAGTCTGACTTAGAAAAATAAAGTGGTCACTGCAGACCCATCGCTTCCATTCCACTCTGCTGTTTCACAGCAGCCAGCCAGCAGTGCAGTATTTGCAGTCTTGTCAGAGTCAGTTCCTGAAAATAAGTTTTGTTCAGCAATGTTCATTTGAGCATCCTGAAGCAATACAATAGGACCCTCCTTGGGTGCTCTGTTTTGTTTTTACCACACAACTCATTGTTTTGCTCATCGAAAGTCAGCAGTCTAGTAATAAGAATAGCTTGAACAAACCAGACAAACCAACCTAGGGATTTCACACAAGCTTGTTCCAAAATGGCTGCTGCTGCACAAAAATGAGCATTAGTGAATTTCTCTAGCAAATACAAGTCAATTTCAAATTTGAATGCAGGGCGATATCTTTTCCAGGGTAAAACGCAAATGTACAAGAGTCAGATAAGAATAACTCAGAAACTTGTAAAATGTAGCAGTGCTTTCTGGAAGGAAATCAATGAAAAATGTATCTCTAGCGGTATGGTTCATTTGTTGGAATGAGTTTCATTCTGTGCTTTTGTTCTTTCTAGTAGGAGTCTAACATACGAAACGAAACACCCACACAAGATAAGCTAGCTTCCACAACAGAGAGATGGAACAAATTACCAATGAAAGCAAAGTCAGCATTCAGGCGAGGTTAAGACCAAGTTCCTGCATGCGGTTATGATGAAACAAGCACAGGCTCGGGACGATAGCAGGACATTGTGGTCCCTGTTTAACAATGCATAAGGCAGGCCTCAAAGCTCAAAGCAATGTCATCAACAATATTCCCAGCTGGCGTAGCAGTAGCACAACTTTCACTTAAAATTATGTACTTTTGCAACCAGATAGCAGCTGGGTAATTCACTTCATTATCTTGATAGTGCGCTAACTGTCTAGAGAGACACCCCTCTTCCCAACAAACGAAGCATGGATCTAAAGCAGGCAGGGCAGTCTCTGCATCTCGCTTGTATTTATAATAAAATAAAAATCTAGTAGAATTAGTTGGCAGGAAAGTTTTAGCCACTTCGCCATTCTGTTCGTGCTCCATTGCCTTCGCATTCATACATCACTTCCTCACATAAAAAAAAAAAAAATTAAATTAAATGTACTCCGTGATGGCCGCTTTTATTATTTCAGAGAAGTTTCCATAATGATAATAATACATTAGAAAGCTTAAGGTCTGGTGAAAACCCTCCTGACTTTAAGTGCTTAAACGTCTCCAAATGAATCATGTTCTCATGGTTTCTAGCTGAAAATGAGAAATTCTACTTGAGCCATTTAATGAATGTGACCAGGAATTAAATGGGATAATGCCCAGTTGAGCACAGTAATATAGCTCAGGGAGAGAGAGGATCTCATTCAGCAGGACATCCACTGCCTCATCGCTCAATGAAGACAGTAACTGCAGTGACTGCACACTTCAGAGGACACACTCACTAGGCTTGACTAGACATTTCATGGGATGGGATTACAGGTTTGACTGGTCATTCCAAAATGGAGAGGAAACAGGATTGGGGAAGGGAGGAAGAGGGAAAAAAACAAGCAAAAAGACCCAATTGACCAGTCAAGGACTGGTCTATTAGGACCAGTGATAAGAGTGTACCATGGATGGACATAACAAAATGATACCAAGGAATTAAAAATAAATAAGAAATGAAAAGTCCACCCAAAAGGAACTCACTACGAGCCAGACAAAGAAAAAAAGAAACAATTTGGAAGTTCAGGCCGCCCCACAATGGAAAGTTGGACCTGAAACATCCCCAACCTGCCAAAAACAACTAAAATACAACTAACTGAAACAAACTGGAAAACAAAGAAAATCCACAAAAGCAACTGAAACCAGCACTGAACAAAAACAAAACTACCAGGGCCCAACAAGAGGGATGAATATACTGTATAGGCTTTAGAAGGTTAGGCAAGGGCATTTCCCAGGAAGCATGGGTCTAGGTGTTTCCCAATTGACACAGGTGTAAATGGTTCCTAATCAGCATGGGAGAAGGGGAGAAGACTCCTAAGCAGTCTTGCACAACACTCCTGAGAAAAGGGAATTCAGTTAGGACCACTGTCATCAAGCATGTTAATATTAAGACATGTTATTGATTTTAACTACATTACCGAACCTGCCACTAACTAATCTAACTAATCTAAACTTTTATTAAAAACAAAAGTAAGAATTTAAAAGTTCATTGAATACCGCATCCCCTTTATTCAACGCCAGCTTCAAAAATATATATATTAGCAGTTTTCTAGATGGCCAAGTCTCGGCCACCTTTTGCCAAATTGGATGAATATTCATGCTTATCAGTAGTCAGCTGAATCATACGGCTGCCTAAAAGTACTGTATCTCTCCTACTGTAGATGAATTCACAAAGCCAATTTACATGGAGGGGGGCATGTTGAAAATGAACAAATCTCTCTTGAGAAGAAATGGCGACAGTTCTCAGTGCTAAAATGTTGAGAAAATAATAATTTCCTCAACATTCTAGTTGGCCCCTGGAGTATTTTACGATGACTAAGTCCTCATCCATGCTTGGCTCTGCTTTCAATACTCCAAAGTAATTCTAGGGGTGATAGTTATTTTTCCAGCACCTTAATCTTGAAAATTAAAAAGAAAGTTCATGTAATAATAACTTGGTTAATCCAAAGACTAAACTTGATGAATTAAAATTATTCAAAGATGAAAATGCACATTCTAATAAATGAAAAGGATGGGGGGCGTTCATGGGGTGCATCCTGCCAAATCGCAGGCTTCTGGCATGGTGATGTGCAGTATGGTCAGCTCCCGGCCATGCCAGTTCCCATTACGGTCAGCATCCCTGCAGGGAGATGCATAATTGTCCGTGAACATCTAAATGTACATGACAATGCAAGACCTGGATAAATGGCACTGTGTAAGACCCCAATATAACAAAACACAATGTTTAGCATAGTGAGTTAAGTACATTACATGGTCTGGGGAGGATGTTTTTCTTCTCACTACAATCATTTGCCAATGGAAATATTTGCTCAGAATTCATTCAGTGTGGCTGTGTACCATAACGGTTAAGAAACTGGATTTGTAATTCCAAGGATTTAGGAATCGCCCGATTCCCAGGTGAAACACAGCGGCAATACTACTGAGCACAATACCTAACCTGAATTCAGTAACTATCTAGCAGTAGACATTGATTATATGTAAAAAGAATGTAAGCTTGGCCCCTCTGGGTAAGAAAGCGATCCTCCGAAAAAGTGATCCTACGAAAAACCGATATGGGATTTATGACACGTGCAAACCTTTTTTTTTTTTTGCGTATCACAAGTGTATGAGATGATGAATGCTGACTGTTTGTAAATTTTAGGCATTAATCCCATTCATGTCATTAGCATAAGAAAACAGCCATGAACAAATACAGATTTGGAAAAAAAAAAAGGAAGATAAATCCCGAGATGTTCTTGGAAATGTTCTTACACGCAGTTTACGATCAAATGTGATCGTACACATGTTTCGTGAATGAGGCCCATTGTGTCTGATTAAGTTAGCACCATTCCCACTGAGGACGATCTCTGGGACACTTCCTTTGCAAGGCAAAACCACTGAAGCTGACAACACTCTGGCTCAATAGGGACTTGAGATGGTGGCCATTGACAGTTGTCTCTGAGGACATGACTTTCAGGTTTCCCAGGGAGAGCGCCGGCAGTTTCTAACAGAGAATTAAAGGTAATGTCAATTTACTCTCTCTCATCAGCCAATAAAAACAACATGATCCCTTAAAGGTAACTTACCCATATTCTCTCAGTTTGTGAGATGTATCCATTTCTCCTGGTTCCATGCGGTTTGCATCACATGCAGGTGTTGCATTGCTCACCCTCAAGTGCTTAAATGGACTCAGCTGAAGACAATATCCAATACCAAACTTGTCCATTCTATCAAGTTAATCCCAATTAAATTCCACATTGTTCAATTTTGAAATCTGCCAGGTTTAATCGAGTTTGCTGTTGCAATCTTTATTTTCATATTACATCTAAAGCCTCTTCAATAGGTCTTAATTAATTGACTGAACAAGATACCGAATGCAAGATACAAGCATACTTGTATCTTACCCCAGAACTATTTACATGTCACTGGTATCAATCTGATGTTGGGGGTTCTGATTTTCCACAAGACACAGTGCCTTCCTCCATATCTACATCAGCAATATTAGTTAGTAAACACCACTATGAATTGTTCCAGCCAGAAAGCAATTTTTTCACTGCATCCAGGGGTGGGAAATAATCTGTCTTTAGGCCGCGACACAGTTAGGCATTGATCCTGGGTGGGCGTGAGGTGCTGTGCTATATAAAAGTCCTATCATATTTCCTTTACCGCACCCCTCGACCAAATGAATCAAAATGGTTTTTACCATTCCAGCCATTTGGGAGGGGGAGGAGAAAAATCAATGCCCATTATAACCCATTATACTTATCTGTCACAACCAATTTCAATCTCCCAGCATTTATATTTCCTCAGCCTATAACAATAATGTTAATATTGACGCCCATATGCGAGTGATGTGATCAGGTTCTGTGGGAGTGAATATCCTACCTTTCCACTTACTGTGTACAATTTGCCGGTTTTTTTTGTTGTTGCATTTTTCTGGGATAAAAATGCAAAAAATAATAATAATTCTTGTCCAGATGGCTGCTTAATTAACTTCTCCAACTGGCAGTAAATTTTACCGTGCTTTTTTTAAAACTAATAAGGCAGGCTACCACTGAAT
The DNA here is from genome assembly GCF_013347855.1 of Anguilla anguilla. Classification (NCBI taxonomy): domain Eukaryota; kingdom Metazoa; phylum Chordata; class Actinopteri; order Anguilliformes; family Anguillidae; genus Anguilla; species Anguilla anguilla. The sequence continues at coordinate 11,183,277 of NC_049210.1, read as the reverse complement.
ACCAACATTAAAATGACACATAGAATTGCCCCTGAACTTATGATGCAGCCTAAACATGGGCTATGTGTACTATGGAAATGTACTCTTGCGCAGAGGAGAACTCACAATAGGCTATGTCAGTTTCATGGAAAGGACAAATGACATTTTCAGCAATAACAATTACTGTAGTTATGAACAACAATCTCAAAAAGAGATTGAGGCCAAGTAACAGGCAACACACAACAAAATAAATTAGTCTACCAACTTGATTCTCACACTCCCTTTGTTCCTATTAAATTAGTCCAATAGCACTACTCAATTGCCACTTTTTTATTAGGGCTAAACCTTTCACCAACTACCTAACTTTTTCTGTTGTTTGAGTCTGTTGTTTGTAGCCAACTAATTATACAGTATATTTTGCAGTGCTGGTAACATGTAACATTTCTATCACTACCACTCATTCTTGAATACAACTAGTAGTGACTACGCAACATGTGACCGTTTAATTGCAGATAGCTTTTTGGACAAGCTGAAGTGTTCAGAAGTATTTTGATTCCATTGCAATTTCTCTTTGAATCATATCTTGATATCATATGAAATACTTATACACAGGGAGTACAGACATATGACTTGGGGGTACCATTGGTCCAGGACAATCATTTTTCACTATTATAAAATATTGAATAAAGATACATTTTAATTCAAGAATGCTTCTAAATTTAATCAACATGTTTACGGCTTTAGAATGCTTACCCAAATGAGTGAATGACAGATTCCACACATCAAAGAAAACCATTGGTATGTGAAACTGCAGCAAACATGCAGTGATATGTTGGCACCAACACCAGTGATATTACATCATCCTACTGTGATCAAGACACTTGGTTTGCTTATTTAAGAAGCACATCTGATAATACGCAGTGAGAATTCTGTGCTTTTTTAATTTACCTTCTACAGACAACAAAGGCCCTATAACAACATCCTGCAGGACTACAGAAGTTCCTTGAATAAACTGACCTGAAACCCATGGTAAATTAACCTGTCCTATAGGACTTCGCTGTGTGGAATGCTTTACATTATTGTTTCACCATTTTCCTTTCCTGTGGGTGCATCCGCTTGCATCACTGTCAGGAATGATAAGATAGAATTCTCGAGCCAACATTTCACGCTTTATGTACACGGCCTTATGTACCGTGACACTATCCTCTAGGGTTTGACCTCTGGCATATCTTTATGAAAAAATATTCCACCGGTTGTTACAGAGGTAATTCATAAGGGAAACTAGAAGGTAGAAATTCAAAAAAGATAAAGATAAATACCAAGGGGGGGGGGGGGGGGGGGGGGGGGGGGACAACTGAAATGCAATCATTTCACCAAACAATTCTACCCTCAATCCAGCTCACAACTTCAGCCTGTACAACTCTGACAACCAATTTACCAAGTGAACATTTCAAAAAAGTGGTCACAAACCAAGTTTTAAAAGCACATTATGAATCAGTCATCTAGCTCTATGCACACTGATCTCATACAGTAGATGAGTCCTGAGAAATGCACTCTGGGACATGAGGCATATTGGTATTCCTGCCATGTGCAGGTGAAGCTAAGCCTAAGAGACTGAATTACCCTGTAAAGTCGGGGTTCTGTAGCCAGTATCATTCCAACTGCAACGAGAAGGACGGCAAACAAAAGAGTATCAATGAGCAATGCACTGTAGTTTGATTCACTGACCTCACCCGATACACCAATAGATCACAGCGATACTAAATCCAAGAATTTGGCGAGTGAGATGACTCTCACCTGGAAGTGCAGTACTGTGGTCAGGGCACCTGACATGGAAAAGGACATGGTCCGTTCATGGAAAAAATGCTGTCTAAACATGCTGTCTGCCCAGTTTGAATTTCATGGCACGTTTCCACATATTTTTTATAGTATTTGCGTAACAACACAGGAAGAGGAGTTTAATTCAGTTGGAAAAATGGATGTCTGAATAAACAAAATTGTTTCCAATCCTTCGCTTAAGAAAAAGCAACTGCTACCAATGGCAACAACTTTATTAGTATTGATTAGGCTACATTGTTAAGGCCACAAACGCATATAATATGCACTTATCTTGATGAAAAAAGGAGTGAAAACTATATAAATTTCCATTTGTTTAAAAGCAGTGGCTGATTTATGTCATCCTTTCTTTTCCAAAAAATGCAATATTTTACAATAACTGAATTTCTTGAATCATCACAATATGTCATTTGTTGGAGGAAAAAAGCCATATCAACAATAACCAAATGGCACCAAATCCTCAATGACCCCAAAAGTATTATTTCAATCTTGGGAAATTCACTTGGAAGAAAGAATATAAAGTGGTAATGTACTGGCACTAACAATATCCTCAATCTGCAATAATACAAATGAGAAAAGGAAAGGCTTATCAGAATTAAGTGATAAACCATTTCATTTAAAATATTGTAGATTTGAATAGGGTGTATATTCAGTACAATCATATGCAGTTTGTATAAAGTAGGGTAAAATAACACTGGACAGTGTAACAGCCTATAGTACCCTGCAATGAGGAGGGGGGTGTCAGGACTCCCTTTATAAATGGACTTAACATGATGGGGTTCACACAGGTCATCTACAATAGTTATAACAAATAAACCAACCAACCAACAAACAAACAAATAAACCAACAACGGAACAAACAAATATATAAATGAAGCTGGATTATAAACATAATTTAATCAAGAGAGCCAAAAAGTCAATTTATTACATGAAGGCATTGTACCTTGTTTGGTATTTTCCCAGTTTCACAGGACCAGTCATTCTCAATTGGTTTCATCTACCTGCTTTCATCCTGAGCAAAAAGTCATATATTTTAAAAGCATACAGTATAGGACAGTATAGGTGCATGTCAAGTGTTTTGTTTTGAGAAACTCTGGTAAGACTCAGTGGAAGCTATTCTCTCTAGTCCTGAAACTATAAATTAATGTGAGAAAAGAGTACAGCCAATGAAAACTAAACCAGCTTTCATTTCTGAATATTTTATAATTAATGTAACTAATGTAAAATTAAAATACTTATATAATTCATGTATTTTATATAATAAGTACAATGGACCTCATGTCACAGATTCTGTTACTAAATGAAGGACTTGGGTCCTGGTAAATGTGATTTTCCACATTCAAAACATGTGTCCTAGTGAGACAGTGCTTGTGGAAAAATAGCTGCTTAAATCTCTGACTGCTGAATCTTACAGTAAGAGCAAACTAGTTCACTGGAAATAGACCACAAAGCAGGACAATTTCTACAAACCCGCTGGTTTACTAGATTATGACAACGATTTTGCCAAGAAAATTGCTGAGATGAAAACTGTGAGAAGAGACCCTACCTAAATACTGTGGCAAGACCAGCACAGACAGAAATGGCTAGCTAAAAATGGAAGCTAGTAAATACAAAGATTTTAGCTGAATGACTTCAAAGTGACCGATTGTAAGATGCACAACAGAAACCTCTGACTTCAAGGAAAGAGATTATACTGTAAAGCAAGTTGACTTATATTTCCATCTGTAATGCTGGCGAATTGCTCAGGCTAGGGATGCATACGGCTTCTCATTTTCAAGGTAGTTGGCCAGCTCAAGACAAACAGCAGCGATGTAAAGAGGGGTCAGGTTCAATTGAATTTTCAACTCAGACCTGTCGAAATCCAGTCAGTGGAATATGAATCTGAATATGAATATGGCTTTCAGGAGATTGAATTTTCTGCTGCACCAGGACTGGTTAAACAGTGAATGAAAAAGAGGAGCCCCAGTGGCAGACAAGCCTCTGCCACACGACCACTGCTGTGTGGCAGAGGCAGCCATTTTCTCCCAATTACCATTGCTATTGTTGGCAAATGTGAAAATCAGTATCCCGACCTGTGAGGTAACATGCACCTTGCCTTAGAAACCAGTGTATTTCTTGTTCAGCAACTGTAGATACTCACCCAATACAGAATACTACTCACACAACGTGATACAGAAAATATTTTAAGCCTTTTATGTTATATAGCCTATGTCTTTTTTGGTATAGGCATGGCACTGTGACTGAAAAAATGTCTTGATGGAACATGAACACATTTATTTTATTTATAAATAAAATGATCATACAGTAATTATATTATCATTATAATATCAATATAAATAGGTGCAACAACAACAAGAGCAACACACACACACACACACACACACACATTTCCTGCCAGAAGAAAGATAGGACTCAGAAATGGTCCTCTCATTTCAAATAATCATTCTCTGTTGCTATGACTACCCGCAGCCTCTCACTGGTTAGCACACACTAACACCCTTTTGAATGCAAAAAAATGTATTGAATTGATTTCTAAAGAAAACAAAACAGAAAAAAGAATCTTTAAAAGTTCAAAGTTCACTGTCGCACCAAACAACTGGGAAGATCTTTTTTGAACAGACGATTGGTATATATATTGTGAATCTTCAGAATAAATGCAAATGCAATAATTTTATTATATGTAAAGCCAGTCATCACTAAGACTGAACAAAGAAATAAAAGTCTCTAATCTACTGAATGAGTTTTCATCTTCAAAATTCATATATGAATTCATGTTTTGTGTTATACTGTATACGCCTGGACAAATCTTACTTGAATCCAGGGCTTGAGTTTTTCCAGGGTCCAGACTTTATACCTTTATGACATACCTTTGGATAGATGATTTGCATCTCATTTTGACTATATTTTATTTTCCACACTTTCTAGATAAACCTTCACCAAGCTTCCATAGAACACTACATGGCATTCAGATTAAAGGGCTGATATCATTCACTTGCAGACATATATACATAATATAAAAAAAATAAATCCACAAATCCAAACTGCAGGATTTGGAGAAAAAAAAAAAAAAATTATATATGTGTATTCTTCAGCTGTATTTTGATTTGACTAAACAGAACATATTCATCTATAAATATTGATGATAATAAACATGTTTATTAGATACTGAAGGTTAATGGAAAAAGAGCAGCATAGGGCTCCTTATACCACATTGTGAGCACATTCAAACAGCATAACAATCATAAGCATTCAAGGTTGATTACTAATTCACGTTTTGCCTTGTGCAGACAATAAATGAAGTAAAAAAAGAGCAAACATTCAGACACGACACGGTCATAGAAAAGTGACAACAGAGAATTCTCAGCGACGGTAAATTTCCTGTTTGATGAGTGCACCCTGTTGAGAACCGTGCAACGGAGGCTCCAGGACTCCCCGAGATTGGTCATGAATAAGGGAGCAGTCTATCAGACGGCTATGCTTTCTTCTCTCCCGCCATACGGATGCAGGGAAAAGGGTCTAATAAAGGCTGTGCGTGGCATCACGTCGATGGTGATGTCATGTTGCCTGAAATATTATCCAATGGAACAAAACGCACGTACAGTGAATACATCTTTTTCTACACCTAGCCTGCTGTGTTTCGGGGTTGCCAGGTCTGCCGGCAGTCTGTCATAGTCAGGAAATAATGTGGGAGACTGACTCCTTGAGCTGTTTGGATATGCTGAAGTCCCCTTTACTTGCTTCGGAATGAGACTCTGCTCCACCAGTCTTTGCAACTGGCTAATTTACAGAACACAGAAAAGATTGTCATAAATTCCAGGCTTCAATAATTATAAGCAATTTAAAAAAAAATATCCCAAAGACATGAAATAATGTATGCACTTTTTAGGCAGCACTTAAAATATTTATTTGTTTAGACAATAGTATTTTATTATGAAGAGACTATGCCGTGGCAACAAAGGACAACTGAAATGTGACCATAACACTGACAAAGTATAATGCGTAAAAAGTCTCTGCTCTCGTGAGCAAGTACTTACAGAATTCATCAAATGCAAACTTCATGTACAGTACATACATCACCTGTATAAGCCTGATCAGAATGTTGCCACAGTGAAAATCTAGGCCCTGATCAAGCCAAAAATCATTTGACATTGCTAGGTTTCAGTATGGCAGTTTCTTAAACAAAGTGACTCTACTGGAGAAGGGCAATATGTTGTGATAAGTCCAAAAAATAATTTGAATTAATTTCACAAAAATTTCCCAAAGAAGTGATTATGCTTATGATGGTGCTGACTTCCACAACAGGAAGCGGACAGTGTATTGTGAAAATGTCCATAAATCAGTAACAAAGCCCTCCACTGGAGCACAAGTTTCACAGCTAATGTCAATGTTACATCTCTTGCTGAGGGTCAACAGTTGTTATTGGACTTAAATGATGAATTACATTCCGCAGTCTATGGACCTCACACTTTTTTCTTTTTTAGAATGAATATTCTAAGAACGGTCCTGCCTATCTACCATCCACTGCAATTTAATTTCAGGACTCAAACGCGCACAGTAACCTGTTCAAGGTGCCTACAGGGGTTTGACAGACAATTAACTGAGAAATGCTCTTTGACTATGTTCTCGCTGGCTATCTCATCTTGGGTGGCGAAACTAATTGCCTATGAAGTTGCTTTTGCAACCGGCTCTCCCAGTAGAGATAGCGCTGCCCCGATGATCGCCCGTGTTGTCTTTCATTAGACAGTTATGTGATTATTCAATATAGGAATAGCTAATCCTATGGGCCCTGGTATAACTTTTTGGCAAATTGGTTCAGGCTTTCTGGTTGGATAACAGGCACCTAAGAGCAAGCCAGACAATTGAAGAAATGAGGTGACATTAAAGTAAAGGTTAATTGATGTAAATGGCTTGTCAGACAGAACAGAACAAGCTATCTGGATGCACAGGACAGAGATAACAAGGTTTTTTTTTTGTCCCATACCGCATGGAGCCCTATGCTTATTCAAAACTCTTCAGTTATCAGATATCTTTCTTCCTTATTCACTCTATCCACCACTTAATAGGTAAATTACAGACTTCAGAACCTTTATGTCAAATTAGCATATGAATCTTTTAGAAATAAGGAAAATGAAAGTGGTAAAAAGAAATTCTCAAACAACAAAATGACATTAAATGACTGGCCAAATTCAAGGCCAAGTCCTTTGAAAAGCACCAAATCCATTAAATGTAATTTGTTACTGTAATGAGAGATCTTTGAAGAAAGTTGAGTGAATGCACAGAGTTGAATAGGCTTCTGTTCAACCTAGCCGAAGCCAAGATTCAGTTTCAAAAAGGTAGTTGTGCAAGCGTTACTTTTTTGTTTGTTAATTAAAGAAAAATCTAGCCTACTTACTTCTACATTTCAATGGCCACCAACTACTGTTGTTTTAGTGGTGAGAAAATGTGAAACTTACTTATATGCTAATCAAGGTTACTGAAGATGTACACCACAGTCAGAATGAATCTTAGCGTGAAGCCATCCAAATGTCTGACTGCTGTGCAAATCACTAGGAAGAGGGAAACCCTGATTAAGCATCTGCTTGTGCGAAGGAGGAAAGTGCTGTGCAGCAACCCCCTATGGTGAACACATCTCATCAAGCACCTTGTTTCAGTTCTGCTGTGTTCTATAAAATGGCTCCAGTGACTCCTCTTGGGCAAGAAACAAAAGGAGGTTTCACATTTCTTTCTGTGACGTGTCGCAATCCGTCATTGGTCTCCGGTGCCACGTTCGTTAACATTTTGGGTCATTAATGCGTCAAAAACCTAATTAGGGGAACCGAGTGACCTGCTGAGCCTCTTGTCAGAATATATTACAAACACAAGTGTGGACTGTAAATGGCTCAGACATTTACAAAGTTCATATGTAGTTTCCTACTGTCATAGACCGTGATGATTTACACTTTTTACCCCTCCAATAGCGTACTGATGAAGTACAGGAACTGATAAAAGTAATTGAGGTCTTAAACACAATCATACTTTCTTCATTACCTGTCAGAAATTATATAAATTATAATGTATATAATGTGTAATGTAAAGCAACATTTTAAGCTGTTAAGTGAAATGCCACAGAAAATGTGTCCCTATGATACTGAATGGTAAAGAAAGGCCTGGAATAATTTAAGATGCCTTTTGAACCTGAGGACACCACCACGGTAATCATAGTAATAATTTGATGGGAAATGGGAAGGATTTATGCCCTCTGAGTACAAATGAACAAATTAGGAAATCATTCAAGGTCACTGTGAATTCCACTACCCATTCAATAAGACATGTCTTTCAATACTTGGACATTTACAAACTCTATAAACTTCTACATATTGCACTGTAATGGTGTGTGTGCCCTGCGATAGACTGGCGACTTGCCTCTCGCCCAACGCACACTGGAATAGGCTCCAGCACCCCCCAGCAACTCTGATAAGTGAGTATAGATAATGGATGGATATTGCACTGTGAAGAGAAGGGAGTTGTCTAATGAAGCAGCACTTTGAATAATGAAAGCATATTACATTCAAGATATCATCAGGGCATATAATGATCTCTGACATTCCATAATCTTAATCTCTCTTTTATAAAAATTCTACTTAGATCAAACACACAGCTCTCCTTTTGTATGTATATGGCTTACATTAAATTAATTTAAATTAAAAATTGCTAGGGAATTCTATCAGTAAGTGGGGAGAAAGCTTTTAAATGTGCCATCTAAAAACTGCAGGAATTTCTGTAGATAACTTGCACATGAAATGTTGGCTAACTTACCATATAACTAACTGGTGCTGCTACCTGGATACTTAGGGAGCTAGCCACTTCTCAAGAACAAGCTTTTGAGAATTTTTTTTCCCTTCACAGTCTATATAGCTTTCAGGTGCAGTGAGGGAATGAAAAACCCTAATTTCGCTCTAGATTGGTCACATTTAACATTTGACAATTTTTCTTCAACAAAATTAAACACCAGTGAAAACGGACATGGTAACTGCATTCTCTTTAAATTTGGCAAAGTTCAGGGGGCTGAATATTATGGGTCAGAGAGAAGAAACACTACATTGTGAACAGCCATCATGAATGTTCATGAAAAATACAACCCCACTCATGTGTTCCCCTTCCTGGATGAGGTGCAAACTAGCTCTGAACAAAGCTGGTGAAAATATTCAGCATCCACAGTGTGGGGTGTCGGTTTCTACCATGCACCAGCAGTACCTTGACTATATGCAGCACATAAATATTTCCAAGCAATTTACCTGCCACAATACTGTACTTTCCCGCCAGAAGCATTGTTCTCTGTCTGGAGAAGGAAGGTCTACAATTTGTGCCCTTATCATCATGCTACCCAGCTTCAAGCAATGCATGATGCATGCCATGATAAATGGTATCGCGAGCAGCACGGGTTTGTCATGCAAGGTGATTTGCTGTTCAGTGTCACGCAAGGCTGTTTTCCCAAGGTTTCCTATGACAGTATTTTCTTCCATGCGGAATAATACAGAGCGAGACATTAATTAAATATTTGAAACTCATAATTAATTTAAGTCTTGCCCTAATTTAATTGGAGTAGCCTATATGTTTTTTTTTGCTACGTATGTCTTTTCGAATGAGAGGGATTCATAATAACGTAGTATATCCAGGAATATTTACCTGGATAAATATTTCCACTATTCAACTCCTACGCATGCAGGACCAAGAGTTTAAACAACTGGAATGGGTACCGACTGACTTTCTGTAACCTGGGCCAAACTCACTGTCCTCAGGGCTAGACCTGGAAGAAATGAACAGAGATAGAGGGAACCTCTGTAGCTACTGTAATTGCTTTCTCCCAACTGCACGAACCCACTGGGAGGACAAACCGTGAACCAATTTGAAAATAATGATATGTAACTTTGCAAGCGCTGTTTCTGCTGCTGTTTGCAAACAGTACAGTATGCTATGGATGCTTTCTTAGAAAGAAATTATGACTCCCTTCAGTCACTTTTATTTTATTCTGGAGCAGCACAGCCCGAGGGTAGAATCAAGCAATATTATTCAGGGGTTTAAAAATGGGGCCCCATTGTTATTGTATGTTACTGTGCTAGAAAATGCCACAGAAGAAAAACCATTCATTAAATGAATGTATGCTTTCACTTTTGCAGCTCAGTTCAGAAGATGCTGGTCAACAGAGAGGTAATTAAGTTCAACCTAAACACTTCCAGATCCAAAAAAAAAAAAAATACTGCACCAATAAATAGCCTGTTTGTTGCTAAGCCAGTATTATTTTACAAATGACTTAACAATTCCAAAAACAAAGTAATGGAACATGTAGGCTTAGGTGCGTATAGAGGACAGCCAGGGAGCAAAATGCCATCATCACTGTAATGTGGTCTAAGGAAAAGCTATCTAAACCCTTAAGGGACCTAAGGTGATTTTGACTTTTTTTTTTTAACTTTCCTCATTTTTTTACAGATTAAATGGGTTTACCTAATAGATAACCCCTGCAACCCCTCATTCTGTACATGAGACTTCCCCCTATCAGGAAATGTCAAGCTTTGACCTGCTATGATATGGTTTAGTTGGTAGGCCCCATTATATGAGAAAAAAAAAACGTCACTTGAGTATATCTTCAAAATCAAAAGTGTCAATCCAGGTATATCCTCTAACATAATGAGAATAGGACGTATGGAGCAACCACATCACAGAGCCAAGTCAATGGGACATGCATTGCTTGATAATGTATAGAAATATCAGCTGAGTACCTCCCGGACATAATGCTCAGAAAGCTAAAATGATCAAATAAAACAGTTTTCCTTTCTATTTTAATGACACTGCAATAAATTACACGAATAATAAATAACTATGTACAAGAATAATCAATTCTAAAATTAAAACAGATTAATATTATCCATAAATATATTACAAAAACAAAAATAAATAACATCATGAATACCTAATAATATAATAACTACTAATTATTATTTACCCATGAACTGAATGTTTACAAGCCAATTGAAGCAGGTGACAAACAGACTACAAAAGTGGCATGAATCCAAATGTAACAAACTCACTTTCAGCATAACTCTTCATTCCCTACTGCCAGAAAACAATGGTTATATTTCAACAGTTATAAGAGTAAATATAGTAGTAAAATATATAATAGTAATGTTTGTATTTTATTACATGAACAGGAGGTAACATAATGAATGAATAGCACTATTCACAATGGTTTCAGTTTCAGTTCATCCTCATTTGCACATAATCCTCAATTGCATGGAAATAATCATGCTCAGCCCCAGAAACTGCACTTTCCCCTCTTGAACCATCATCTTTGTGATTAGAATGAAGTACAGTATGGTTTGAAGTGGCAGTTCTGCTAACAATATTTATTTTGGAGGTATGTTTCTGACATATTAAAACTAAAGAGTAGTGTCTTTCGGTGTTCTGTGTGTGTTTTCAGCTGCTACTACTGGTGGAGATCAAACTGTCAAAAAAGTAGATGTAGTTTTCAAATGCAACTCTAGTTTTACTGTCAGTCGATTCAACATATTTGAGAGTCACAATTCTCCCCTGTGTTTTCTGAAGCAAATTGCGTCATTCGGTTTCAAAGTAGTTGCGAACATATTAAGATCTGTATAAGTATCCTTCACCTTAAATTAATATGCCACATTCCAACATAATATGCTACATTCCAAAATAAAAGAATTCATTTGTATCGCCCATTATTAGTTTAAATGAAGCAGCTATTTACACCAGTAATCTCCGCGAACCACCAGTGAACTTACAGTATGTTAGGTGACTGTCCAGGCCATTTCTGAATACAGTCGTGGCTGTAATGATAAAGCCACTTCCAAAAATTATATGATTTCGGTTTTCTTTTTCTATTTACTCCAGTACACTTTTCCCAGAAACTAGGCTTGTATACAGTATGTAACTCTATGGAAATTAAGTTCATTAAGAACATAAGTGGGTTACGACACAAGTGATTTAATTAGATATTTTGCTCCAAAATGTCGCTGTAAATATACTTTTAAAACATGAACTAGCATAAACAAAACGCTCATTAAAATTTTGTCCTGCAATAGTTATCCATGATATTGAAATGCAATAAGGTCAGCCAAATAAAATGTGCCTTGTTGTTGTTGTTACATACATACACGCAATGTGAATTCTTGGAACAGAACATTGCGTTGAAATGGTTGCCGTAAGGACTTTTAAAAAGAGCTGTCAAATAAAGCAAGCAGGTGTTGATGCTTTTCTGACACAATCACACTCCTCAGTCTGTGATAGCTGCCAATATTTACACTCATTGCGGCACTTCCGCTGCGGCATCCAAATTATGGTATGTCTCCTCCTTTCCAACAGCTTACTCCTTTCAGATAAAAATTCAAGGGAATTCAGACGGCGCAGTAATTTGAGGAGGTGAGGGAGGGTGAGGTAAAACAAATTCAGGAAATAAACCTTCTTAGATCGCCCGAGGGCAGATGACAGAGCCTGGAAAACTGGAACCAATTGGCTTTGCTACAAAAACACACAGCCACAGACACAGTCGCCCCGGTACAAATAACTCATTTCAAGACAATTTCCGCATGCCGTTGCAGAAGATATCACATTAAACCCTTTTCTTGAGAGCGGTCACAGTTTACTTTGTGTGGTACGCCTTTAAAAAACATGCATTTCCTTTTTTGAAGTGAATGCAATTAACTGGTATTGAAGAGCAGATAATTGTTGATATGCATGAAGAATACAAAATTATTGTACAGTGGCTGAAATAGAAGTTTGAAGATGCGGGGGTTTCAATGTGACTTGCGTGAACTGTTCCCTCGTTCCTGGGCTTGGTGGCTATTAATATCACAATGCTTATCTTTTAGATAAATAAAACCTTTATTAAACAATGCTTCGGGGTGACAGAGAAATCAACAGGCGCAATTCTTTCCTGGTTTCGTGTTCTGAAAACAACATGCCCCAACAGCACTGCAGAGAGAGGTTTCTGTCACACTCTTAGGGGTGAAACAGAGTGCAGGTCATACTGGAGGGTGAAAACAAAGACCTTTACAAGTATCTTTTACCGGCTGTTTTTGGTTCAGCTAAAACGGGATAGCTCCCTGTGTATTCTGTAATCTCTCCTAGTCCCCATTTTAAAATGAAAAAAGCTCATTTCATGCTCTGTATTCACCTGGTGGCCCTCAGACCCTGATGGGCTGTCATACCGTGAAGTAACTTCTTGATTCACACTTAATGACAATTCGTTCTTGAAAAGCCTGTGACATTACCAAGATCACCCACTGATAGGATGGCGATCAGGTCTGGAAATTAGGTTTTGCTTTTTATTAACATTTTTTTACTAAGAAAAATGTTTATTGAATTTTTGTATTTTTTAGCAATGGGGAGGTAATAGCTCTCTGACCATTGTGACCTCTAGTGCAAACTGGTCTCATATTGCTGCACGGTTTTCTTTTGGATTTACTTGGGTGTAAGTGGAAGAAAAACAACACGGTTATTGCATCTGGCACAAGGACAACGCAGACACGCCTGCTTCTGGAAGCAGACCAGTAATGCAAATGTTGGCATAAGCCCTGGCAGGAGAAAAGTGAGTTTTTATAAACACAGCAGGGCAGGCCATGGCATAATGTCTCATCTACGCGGACCTGAAGCGGAACAAGGCGACCTTCTCCTCGGGCCTTAATTAGGTTACATGTTTGTTGCTTCAGGGGAAAAAATGCCTCCATCCCCCCCGGGAATTCCAATGATTAGATATTCAGTTTAGGTAATGTTTCGGAGATGGGTGGCAGTAATGCTTTATAACACAATTAGCTGTGCTGCTCAGGTTTACGGCACCATCTGTTCCTTCCATTTTTTCGCACATTTTTTCCCCACTTAATACATTCTGTGTATAACAGGGACCCTCTATCAAGGGACCGAATTGACAACTTGAAACCTGCATTTCTTGGGCCAATTTGCTCCCACCTGACATAGCAGAAAATGATATCCACTAATTCCATTCCCTGAGTGTGAATTGTCCCACTGGTATTTCTATATTTTGTTGAGCGTTATGGCTACCGCTCTACAGCAGCAGAGCAGCAGTAAACGCACATTATCAGAATCCAACCGGCACAGTATGCGTACAGAAGCTCATTTTAATAATTGCAACAATTAACCTTTGTGAGCTTGGTTTTTTTTTATTTATGCACTAGAGTAGTTCTATTCACGGTGGGTTATTCAGGTCTAGCATGCAAACATCCACTGTAATCTCAGGATAAGTCTGACAGAAAAATACTTTTCATCTTCAAAGTGTAAAAGAGCAGTCTGGGATATAAGGTAATTGGAAATGCTTTCCTTGTGTGAGAATGCCTCACTCTGGTACTTCTCCCAGCACGAAACAAGAATCAGTCTACAACACGGCTTAAGAATTTTCAAGGGCACCTAGGTGGTTCCTTGAATATTCATCATGCTGTGGAGTATTTTGCTAAATTAATACGTCCCTGTTTTAAACTTTCATTTATTAAAAAATTCCCTGTATATCTTAGTCTCCAATGGGGTCATCATTTTTTTTAGAGAATGACTCTTGGTTTTATGGAATGGAACGCATAACAATTCTCCAACGGAGGTGAGTGGGAAATTGCATTCCCAAACATCAGATCATTATCCCTCCGCTTAGCGTGAGGATACTGTGCAGGGTCACAAAATCATTACGCCAGCCCCCAGATTAATCACAAACACAGCAGACCGGTTAGTTTACAGCTCATTAAGGCATTCCTTTAAGTTCACGTGCCCACATCCTCCTCGTGCTTCCTAATGAAGACCTGCCGTCAGCGAAGCAAATATTTCTCCCCGGCGCCTTCACCTTTCCTCCGTCGCCGAGCACATTATGCCCATGAGAGGGAAGGTGCCAGCTGGTGCCGAAAGTCACATGACAACTGCTGCCGGGATGGACTGCATGTCAAACGTAAACCCAGTTACTTAAATGAACGCCCAGATACTTCTCTAAAACTACTGTGTACCGCTGCGTTGCGGTACACAATATTATTTGGGGTATTATTTTCATAATACCCATGCTTTTGGGAATGCTGTATATGAGGGGTTTCCACACCAAAAGGTAATTTTCGCAGGGTTTAAAAAATAAGACACATTCTATGTGCAATCTAAGATGTTTTCCACAAAACATACCCTGTGTCTTAGAGATTTTCTCTTTGCGATGCAATGACTATGTTTACATGCGCATAGTATTTGGGATAATGCTCCTTATCCTGATCACAGTCTTATTTTGATTCAAGATATTACAGTGACAACTGAAAAGCATTTTAGCCAATGAATATATGTTTCTAACTGTGTATGTTATGCCTGCATGGAAGGACATGTATTGTCTCTCCTGCAATACATTCACTCCTGGGAGAGTTGGAGAGCGACAGGCCGGGGAAAAGAAAAATAATTTCTGCAGACATCTTCAACTAGCATATAACATACAATATATTTTACATCTCTGAGCATACAGAGAGGTATCATTTAGTTACCAAGTGTTCTTTTGGAGTCTACAAATGACCTTGTGTAGAAATACGCTTATAAAAAAAACAATGCAGTATTGTAATCAAATTTGAGTCACAATTTGTCCATTGTTGTGGCTGTGGATCCAATGTATTTCTAAAACCACCAGGCACACCCACGAGCATCTGTATGCATTAAAAAATAATATTTTATGTGAGAAAAAAACTTCCACTTCCACTATTCCACTTATGTTACTTTCTTACAGAAACATCTTGAGTAATTACGACTCTTGGAAAACAAACTCTCAAGGGTTACCTTTCAGAAGAGATCAAGATTATGAATGTAGTCAAAAGGGTTCAAGTAGTAACACGAAATAGTAACCAGAAGGTAACCAGTGATCCAGAAGGGGTTAAACAGTCTTATTACTGAAGTGATGATAAAAGCTGATCGGACAACCAACAATCTAGGGTGAATCATCATGTCAGAAAGGAATGTGTCCAAAATGTTTTATTGCTTTAAGCATGATTACATATTCCATAAAATATTAACCCCAGTAATCACCATTTCACAAAGTGTACTGCTGTTTATAGTACATAAACAGTGTACTATAAGTTATTTTTTGAAACTTTTCATAGCAGTTCAAACGCATGAGACAGATCACTTGGGTCATTTCCAATTAAACAAATAGGGCACATCAGCTTCTCTCAAAGCATACATAATGCTGAACATTAAAAATACGGATAAAATAAGGAAATAGCAAAGTAATGCAATAAGTACTTAGCATAAACGACAGGCTGAGCAGCATTTTATGAACCCAAATTACATTTTGGAATTTCACATGGATTTCAGAAAAGTCTAATTACCTTAAATAATTGCAGAAGACAAAACAATACCTACACTACAAACAACAGTCTGTGGAGAGGAAAATGCTAATTCATTCGGCATACCTATTTTAAGTTCTTTCAGCAGGTGTGTATTTCAGCAAATGTCGCAGATCTTTTATTTCCAATACCCTTTACAGGAGAAACGTTATTTAAAACGTAAATTAGCATAAAAACGCAAGCCATATTCAAAGGTAAAAGCATAAAGGATACTTCAATATATTGTCAGCATGCATCCTATTGGATTCCAACACAATTGTGTTGTGTTGGAATGCTACATGTGAACTGATTCAATGACTGAGAACTCTATTACCTCTAACATTCATTTGGCTCCAGTCTTAGAGAAGTGAAAATTAAATGATAGAAGTAATAAAGTCACAGACAGTCATACTTGAGCTCATAAAAGTAACACATTATTGTTAAGCTGCCATCTCAAAAGCCAAAGGTGTGCTATTATTATGGACTGGGATAAAAGTAATCAACAGAGGGAGCTGGAGGCTAAACGCATAGTTTTCTGACCCACATGAACCTCTGAAGACCATGGAATCTGCACATTTGTCACGGGCACCAGCCTTTATGAAAGTTTATGAAAAGTGTGACTGTCAGTTCCTGAGAAGACAGGATAAATTCCCCTTTCGATGCAGGCTCACGGCAGTGCAGGCCTGGCCTACCGACGCACACTCTCAAAATAAATTTAGGCGTGGATTCCATGCGGTTTCATCCAGCTAGTGTAAATGTTATAGTTTACACTAACAATGTAACAACTGTTTCAACTTTTTAAAAATCAATATGTGAGTACTTCTTTAACAAGTGCATAGATGTTTATTTAGGACAATAGTCTTGGTGACAGTGTCGTATGATGGGTAAGGAACTGGTCTTGTTACCTAAAGGTCACAGGTACAATACCTGGGTAGGACACAGTAGTTGTACCCTAGAGCAAGGCACTTAACCTGCACTGCTTCAGTATGTATCTAGCTGTATAAAAGCAATGTGAAAAGTTGTGTACATGGCTCTGAATTAGAGAGTCTGCTAAATGGCTGTAATGTAATGTAACAATGATATTAGATTCTGTTTTTGTGTGTACTAGATTACTCTGCACAGACATCCCATATAAACTATTTTCAGCCTTGAAAGGCATTCCAATATGCTTTTTTGCAAGCGTTTGACATTTTCAGCATGAAATGTTTTGAGTATCTATAGATTACTGTACACATTGTTGTTTCTTGAAAAGGAGGCTTTTGGAGGACAAAAAAATACATCAAAACATATTTCTGGTTTATATAAGCAAAAGAATTACCAATGAAACTGACCATTAGGGGTAATACTGTAGAGAGAAAATAATTTCCCTATGTGCATTACAGTGAAAGTCTGGTTAAGACATCTCATCCCAAGACACAATACAATTCCACTCCATCTCATTTTGAAAGACCACATTCCTGGATTTATATATGTACTTTTATGTGAGTCCTTTCCGGCCCGTGCTTTTTGTAATCATAATTGAAATCTTCTGATTCAAGGAAGCCCATTTTCATAGGTGGAAATCACTATGACCCCCATTCTCCAAGCGCACGGACCCCGCCGCGTGTGTTTACAAGAGAGCGCGAAGAACAGTCCTCCTGCTTCCTTCCACTTCACATACCGTCATCAACCATGCCTCCAGGTTCTGACATTAGAGAGAACATTAAAAGCCTTCGTAATGTTCACTAGAGGGGATGTTAGCTGATTAGTGAATTGCGATGGCGTGCGTTAGCCTCGTTTGATACAAAATACAAAACGGCGTAATGATGACAAAGGCATAATAACCATTACGGGAAATGACACATTTTCAATAACAGAACAATAATGGAGCCACCCATCTATAACCCTAAATTGATTAGAACCGCATAACGACTGGTGTACAGATCATTCCCTGAGGATCTGGACAGGCAAGACATTACTGAAGACGCTACACTGAAGAGTTGCAAAAGAGAATATACAGTATATATATAATTTAATGTGAGAGACTTCCAGAGCATAACAGCACTGATCTGCTTGTTTAATTGAAGTGTGTCAAATGCAAAGTGAATTTTTGCTCTGCAGACTGCTCCGCAATTACTCTGCCAACCATTTCAAGAAAGAAGTTTGAGAGTGTTTAAGGGTAAAAGTAAAAGCTATTAGCACTGGAAATGTTTCGCCATTAAAATCACTAACTTTAGGAACTGTCTTTCATATGGGTGTGAATACACACACACACACACACACATGCTACAGCTAGCCAATAAGTATGAAATCACCTACTTTTCTGAGGATGGAAAAAAAAAGACTACTATAATTGCATGGTTGCTTAGCAACATCGATCAAACCCTTTTACTTTTTTCTTCATCTTTGGATACTACATTATTTGCACCACACTGATAAGTTCATAGTTAAATTAATGTCAAGAATTCATATACTTGTTTTGTACTTACATCCGGCAACTGCCATTTCCAGACGTAGTTACAGTAATTAAATTCTTTAAGCCTTTATCTTTTTCGCCCTTGGTTTGTCTCTCAACTTGCCTTGACGATACAGTCACACATTTCCTCCTCTTCATCCTTCACGGCTAGGCTTCAATCTCTGGCGAAAAGCAAGTACATATTTTGTTCTTCAAAATGTTTTAAAAATTAAATGGTTCACTGTAAAATCTCAAAGGGATAACTTGGACTGAAGTTGCACTCACAGAAATAAGGGAGCGACTCGCTGGGGCTGCTGTTTGCTTATGTTGTAAATAATCATTTTACAAGCACTCAGAGTATGGATCTCCTGCACTGCTGTGGTATATGCTGTAAATAAGGTCATTTTGCACTGGAGTCACATCGGTAAAGCAGTAGAAAGTGGCAAAAGCCATTCAATGTTGCTTTATGTCAACAATAATTAAGTCTGAAACCTCCACAGAATTTTGCCCATTTTATAATCTTTTAAATCAACACAAACTTGCCACATTCCAAGAGGGATGGGGGGGGGGCAAGTCAATATTGGTGTCAACCTCAAAGGCTGCACAAGGTCACAGGATTTGCCACTTTGATGATGACCAGCTCGAACCATGGCCAAATCATCTGTTTACCACCTGGAATCTATCAAGGCTGTTTGACACCTCTTCAGGTGGCACCATTCACCCCTCTCTCAGATGAACTCGGGTCACTCTGGCAGTTGATTTGTTTTCATCTGCAGAAGTTCAATGAGATATTCTGCCTCAAGTTCTGAGGAGGTAGATGGCTTATAAGAAGCGTGGGATCAATACAATGCACCGCAAGCCCTAAGAATGACCTAAGCGAAAACGGATGGATTGTTAATGCACCTCATACTGTACAAATGTGAATCGCCTACTTAAGGAATCTGGAACATTTCCCAAGAAGACAGCAGAAGATGAAAATCATCATGTTTACCTGATGACATATCTAGTAAATCATTTGCCAGCCACAGTAAACAAAGACAGACATAAATTTGCCATTTCACAATGCACACATCACCAAAGCATAATGTGATTACTACTATTTTATTATTATACAATATTATAACTATTACACCCTGTCACTATTGGTAAACAATGGAAATAAACAGTCCTTCTACACGAATTTCTTACACAACACAAATCCAGAAATTAGATGTGTGCCACCCACCCTCTAAATATTTTGTTTGGCCTCTCATGGAGTCATGAGAAAGATCAGGCAAGTGTTTATTATAATAGGAATACACTATATTCTATACTTCTTATTTAGTTCTTGGATAGAAAAATTATTTTATAATAAACGAGAGTACAAATCAATAAAATGACTCAACTCCATAAATGTCAAAGCTAGTGTTAAATTGAACATTTAGCATGCATGATTTGTTAAGCATTGTTAAAATATTGAATGTTTAGTGGGAGCATATTAAACTTGTATACCTGCAGCAAAAAATATGCTGAATTGCCTGCTATAAGCTATAATGATTAATGTATCCTCCAGAGGAGGTACTGAACATTTACGTGCTGGCACTTCTGGCTCAACCCCAAACTGTCCTGTGCAGGATCGAGATAGTTCTACACATGCAGGTCAGACATGGTGGGTAGGGTGCAGTGGTTCGGAAACTGGGTCCACTTTGGGTCAACCTGCAGCAATTTTTTGCCATTTCAACACAGTGTTTTACACTGATTTTTAGCAAACTCAGGGTTTTGCTGGAATTATTTTTCAAAGTTGCAGATGCTTGAGTTTGTAACTGCTAGGAGCATAGATCTTCAACCAAATTGCTTCGGTAAATATGATGCATTTTATTGATGATTCTATGATTACTCATTTTTTGCTGTATTTTCCATGAATTTATTTTCATTGTTTTGCAAGAAATTAAATGAATGGCAAGAAATGAAAGGAACTTTGGCAATCAGATATATGCAGTCAAAGTCACAGCCTTTTTTACAATTTGAGTAGATTTAACACTTCATTAATACCTAAATGCAGATACTTTATTTTAAAACGAGAATCTGTGCAACTTAACAAACATTTACATATGTATACCACTAATGACAGGGAATACTAGGACCAGAGGACAGAGGACATTTGCGCACTAGTGCACCCCGCTGGTCGACCAGGTGCATGCAAGTCTGCCCGCAAAGCTGAACATGGACTGTATTCCTCCATCTCATGTCTGTGTGATCCTGACTCACATACTGCAGTGTGATAAGATTCAGCAGGAGACATCACTTGTTTCGGGGCACAACACACGCCTTTCTGCACTCTCCAGAATCAATAGTGGAGGCTGCAGGAAGCACTGATAGAAATACAATTGGGAATTCAAAACTGGGGAGAAAAGGGGGGAAAAGCATACAAATATTTATATTTTGTAGTTAATTTACAGTGGGCTTTACTCTTTTAAGGTTTTATAGCATCCAGGGGATAGACTTTTTACTCAATCATGTTTTTTCCAATATGATGGCAGTTTCTTACATTGTCATCAAAATACATCACAATCTGCTGCCATTTAACAGAAAATAACAGGAACAAAAACCTTTGTCAACCATACGATTGTCTGAAAAGAAATTTGCTAAGAAATGGCTTTTCTAGCATGATTTCACTCCCCACCTCCCTCCACTGTTACACTGTTGACCAAAGCATTTAACCTCATTTCTTGAACTTTTGCTCTCACAGTGACTCCACAAAGAGATGGAGGAAATGGCTTTCTGCTAATCTAGTATATCGTCTTGGCAGTAAAATCCTTCCAGGAATCAATGGTAAATGAACAATGGGGTTTTGTGATGAACAACTGTCTGGAGTATTCCCAGAGAATGTTGGTACATCATCAAGGAGCACAATCCCCAATATATCAGTATTCCCAGCAGCAATCAACAGTGACTTATCTACAGCAAACTTTATAAACGCCTACCCGCACCCACACAAACACCTACAAATACACACACATACACACCTACACATACACACAAATAATACGCATCTTTAATTGTTACTACTGTTAAACAGAACAACAAGGGCCCTGATCATTTTGTTGTGAGATATACACATGCGGTCGTTAATACACACATTTCTGTATGCACACAGACACACACACACACACACACAAACACCCAGACACACGCTCACAAACACACACAGTAACATAAACAAATTTGTGTGCTTTGAATAACACCAGGAAGATATTGTTCTGACAGCCATGGCGCAGGGAAAGAGACTGATGGTATTAAAAAGTATTTGTGTGTGCCAGCGATTGTGTGTGTGCGTGAGTGAATATGTGAGAGAGTGAGAGAGAAGGAGAAAGAGAGGCAGGAGCGGAGGAGAGAAAGAGAGAGACCGAGAAGAGGAGAGAGAGAGAGGGGAGGGGGAGAGAGTGAGAGAAAGGGAGAGGGTGAGAGAGAGGAAGGGAGAGACAGAAAGAGGGAGAGAGAGAGATCCTATGCCAGAAAATTCTTAACAATTCTCAATTCTTAATCATCAGATTATTTAGAAATGCAGATAAACACCCAACCTGCAAAGGCTCTTCAAGACTGCAAAGTGTAAAAAATGTAAACGTAGAGTTCAATGAGGCACAACCAAGCAGAGTAAGAAATCATTTTAACAGATGAAATTAAAGCAAGTAAAACAATACATTCAACTTAGTAGCTGTGTGTTCAGTTATACATTTGGGTGCTAGCTGTGATGTGCATGAGGATATATTTACTGGGGCACAGAAGAAGAAAGAGGCTAATTTGGAAGCAGCCTGAAGGAGTCAATGAGAACGTGCGATACGGGCCTTTCTTTCTTGGTGAGGCATCGCTTGCCTTCATTTCACCTTAATGGAATCTGATAGGATCAAATTAGCCACTTCCCCTCTGTGATGCGTCTCTGTTCAATCAAAACGCTTCCTTGAGCCTCACTCGGGAGACAGTAGCCTACCACAAAACCACCACTAAAGCACACTCATTTTAAATTCTGTCTGATATTTCAGAAAGTTAAGAGCTTGGAAAATTGTACCATGGCATGGAATAAATAATTACTAATGTCCATTCTTCCAGAATTTGGAACCAGGGTAATTCAAATTAGACAACATGAAAAAGTACTTTTCAGAGCAGGGATTAACAGAATTTCATTATTTTTTCAATGAGCAGTCAATCACTTCCGAACAGGAGCCCATTTCATTAAAAATCATTGTTGTAAATTCCCGCTAGAATGGAAGTGGTGTATGAGGATGCTGCACAGAACTATGATCTATGTCTTTGTTCATAATTAATGATTAGTGTTTCTTCTTTGATTGCCTATCTTACATGTGAAAGAGTACTCAATTACACACAATGGAAACTATTCAAAAGCACAACAGCTGTTTGAAGTGCATGATTAGGAAATACTTCCCTGCCAAACGGAGTGAAATTTTGTCTGTGTATTAAACAATCCATGCTAAATACTATTTGCTTCTTGTTTGAGGTCACATAAATTGACTGACTTACTTCATACAGTCCCATAGACTCATGCTATTGCAACCCAGAGACTGCACTTCTCTTCAAGAATGGCAACAAAGGCTTTCTAGTAAATTCCAACATTTTTCAGAATCTTCCAAACTACCTCTTCAAAAAGGCCAAATCTCATTAGGCATACGAATTTAATGCTCGGCCATACCTCAATGTCCAAAGCACCACTGCAAAATATAAAGGTATAAAGTAGACACCTGGAATTTAAAATGCTAACCATTCCTGCATCTCTCAGCTATATATAGATTAATCAGTTTCATCCAACCCCAGTACCAAAGTTACTACTGTGGTTTAGATGCCTCCAGGTTTCTTGAATAGCCTAAGCTATTGTGGGCAGAATTACATTTCCCCTGTTTTTGTGCAAGCACCCACATGAATGATGATAAATCCTTTAATATTGCATCAGAGAAATTCTCATGCATTATAACTTTCAGTGCCAAAATGATCTTGCTTATAAGGCCGGGAGTAAAAACAATGGATCCTGCTCTTTTGGACATTGCTTTTCTCACCCAACTTAATGCTTTGTATGAAGCTTGGGGTCCGAACAGCTAATTAGGTTGAATCAGTGGGTAGCGCATGATTTATTTGGTTTGTGAACAAAAAAACACACTAGTTTACAGACAACATTGTACATAGTTAATGTAAGATATTCAGAGTTAAATGAACTCTTACAGAGTATGTGTGGTCCCAATTGGACTCATATGTACTCTGTTAGAGTTACAGTGTTTAATTAACACTGGACGTTCTGCTGTGGCAATCTCACATAACTAACAGTGTATGTGTTCAGATTTACTGAGTAATTAATAAGGGAT
The DNA here is from genome assembly GCF_013347855.1 of Anguilla anguilla. Classification (NCBI taxonomy): domain Eukaryota; kingdom Metazoa; phylum Chordata; class Actinopteri; order Anguilliformes; family Anguillidae; genus Anguilla; species Anguilla anguilla. Next base: position 11,159,344 of record NC_049210.1, on the reverse strand, counting down.
ATGATTTTGGAATTCATGTAGTTTTATTGTCTATTAAACTCAAACCAGGGGATGGGAGGGAAAAGGAAGGTCAGTACTAGCATACAGTAAAAAGGTTCAGTGTTAATTAAACAGAATTTATCATGAAGAGAGAAGAAGTGCTAATGTGCTGCAGGAGGAAGAAATACGTTCTGTGAAGGAACAGCTTGCTTTGAACCCTGCATTGTTCATTGCTGCAGGAAAAGTGATAAGAAATTTTTAAAGGTTGACTGCCTTTTTTTTGTAGGTTTAAAAAAAAAAATCAAATACTCCTGGAACACAAAGACACTGGGAATGATTTAATTATCATGTCCTCTCCCAATTAAATGCAACTTCTTAATAATATTTTTTTCCATCATCGGTGAAGTCACCAAACTGTTGAAGAAAAGCAATCTTGAATTTAGCTGAGAGTCAAAGCTAAGGATAAATGTTGCTGAATCCAGGCCATGCACATAGCTCAGGAGGTAAGACCGATTGTCTGGCAGTCGGAGGGTTGCCGGTTCAAACCCCGCCCTGGGCGTGTCGAAGGGTCCTTGAGCAAGACACCTAACCCCTAACTGCTCTGGCGAATGAGAGGCATCAATTGTAAAGCGCTTTGGATAAAAGCGCTATATAAATGCAGTCCATTTACCATTTACATATTCTTCTGTAATTATATTAAGTGGATGTTTTGAAAGGCATAGGGAATTAATGTAAAACAGCGGATGCTTTAATTGCGCATGTGAAAAGATGCATTTGACGGATACATAATGTCCTAATAGGGACCGTAAACCCATCTCTATCCTTGTCACAACAGTAGGGTCTTTTCAGCAGGGGTCACTGTAACACTGCCTGGGGGAACCCTGCACAACGGTGGCAATCTTTTCATCGACACAGATGCTCCTGAGCAGTTACGTTTCCCTCCATAAAGTTCCTGCCCGTTACTCTCAGATCGTCAGCCTTTTTTATGCAGCATTAAAAGGGAAACCATAGATATTCTGACTGTCATTCCTCGGGCTCAAATCATTTGAAATGCAGAAGATTTACCGCTTATCATAGTACTGCATAATAGTGCGCTCTTATGACAAAACCTTTCTAGGCCCCACTGGATCACATTCCTCCAACAACTGTAAATATCTGTCGTCTTAAAGGAGCATAATTATCAATATGAGATAATGAGTCGTAAACAAGGCGTTTTAACGTAAACCACAAAACAGCCTTAAAAATAAATGTTTAACTTTCTTATTGTTGCAGGTCATACAATATAATGGCATGACTTTTATGGAAAAGAGTTATAAGCCTATAGATGAGGCAAAAGTTAATTTGCATAATATTTATCCTAACCAGAGACAGATGAAAGCTGTCACAGCCAGTAAACAACATGTCAATCTTTCTGTTGATCAAAGGCTCACAAATGTTTAAAAATATATCGCTGAAGGTCATATCAACATGTACTAACATCCCAGGGGACATTCTTTTGAACATTATTATTGACACAACAATGAGAGAATGGAATGTTAAACACGGTCTATGCCTCTTACATTTGTCCCTGAATAGTAGTGACATCATTCATCAGCACACTAACGGCCATAGGTATAATCATTCCACGTGGGTTAGCAGCAGAAAGCACTTAAAGCATGCACTCTGCAAAAAAAATGCTTGTATTGTTGAAACGCAAGATAATTCATGTGGCTTTGGAAAGAAGCTGTAAATGTTCAAATTCGAGTGCACAGTACATTCATGTGATAAGCGGATACTCCTAAAGGTTAATGGATAAACAGAGTTAATTGACATCAATGTTAAGAGCCGTGAGTCCATGTTCTACTGTGTAGCTGGCACATGGTCACATGACTCCACAGGGTCACACGTCCTTCAGATGGATCACTGGAAGCACAGATGCAGCTCGAAGCTCTCCCCTTTCCCAAAAGTTGACATGTCAGTTAAATTAATAAGCCAAAAGAAAGAGTCTTAATAAACTCAGCAGATTTGGTCAGAGTTTTCAAAACTGAACAGATGGCTCACTGTCTCCCATCACAGAAAATCCAGGTCGTGTTTTTAACCTTGAGAGTATTTCTCCAAGAAATCTTGGAGGGGTAAAAGGGTTGGCGATTGCTAGCAATTCTGTTTGAGCAAGAAGTGCAAACTTTTGCTCTTAGAAGAGTAGAAAAAGGAAAAGTTTTGCACAAAAAGATGAAATTGCAAAGTTTAGAACTGCTCCGTGTTGTTTTGTGACTGCAAAACAAACTGTAAACCTGTTTTTTCATTTTCTGCAAATCAAGCTGTTTTTGCTTTTCCCCGCAGACTCATCATTTATGCATTTCAGTCACCTATAATAAAGCAGTATGTCTTCATCTCTGTTATATACGGTTTTTATTAAAATGATGTAGTTCATGTAAGACATGAGAGGATCAACTTTAAAAAAACAAGTCTTGTAATTAACAGCAATTTCAAAGCAAAGACAAACCACTCTAGTGGATCATAATATCATACCAAACAGCATACTGATTGCTTCATAAAGTCTGAGCAGCCATATTCTGGTCTGCTGACTATAAAAAACCAGGCTAATGTTTAATTAATTAAATGTATGAAGTTGCCTGTACTTGCCCTCAGGAAGTTTATAAATTACAAATTTACAATGTTCTTTTATTGTGCTACTATTCATCACAATATGCTCTTTAAAGATCCACCTATATATGCTTCCATTTTAACTGATTCACTTTAACAGACTCAGAAGTGGTTTTTGTTTTATCCACGTGTATGTTCTGGCGCATAATCCAGAATTAATGTCTTAAATTAAAAAGGAAAGTTTTTTTTTTTGCTTTATATTTTCCCCAGTGGAAATTTGTACCACCACAGATTACAATACAGACCACTACATTCCTATTGTACCACTGAAATCCAGTCCATGGTTTGTAAAGGCACATATATTGCATCATGATATAGAGCCACTCAGATTGCATGCTTTAAAAATTGCCTGCAAAAACAACTGAATAATAATTCAATTCTTTGCAACAGATTACAGGTCAAAATGCAAAGCCATGGTCAATGAAAAGCATGTACAAAGACAATTCTAACCATCAGCTCAATTATTATGCATTGAAATACAGCTGGTTGAAAGTATATGCTTTCACATACAGAGTATTGCATATTGATTTACATATTTTACTTTATCTGTCACAGAACCATGCAAAATGTTGAACATGAATGTTACCATTTACTTTACTGTACCAGATTTATTCAATGCAAACGTTCATCTGCAATGCACTTATTTACCTATTTAATGTACCATGGCATCAAACTCAGCATGGTTGCATCAGCTGGGTGCATCAGCTATGAGAAAAGACGCCCTGAATTCTGAGACTAATGTAGCTTAAATCAATTTTCCCATAAGGAAAGCACATCAAAAGATGTGCTCTTCGTCTACCCCAGTTCTTGTTTGGAGCTATGCCAATGTGCAGGTGGATGCATAGGACAGCAAACACGTTGAAGCTAGTGATTGAGTGCGCTTGGTACACTCGCCCCAAAGGGCCACTTAACCCTCCACTGCTGTGCACAGTGAATGACATCACTGGCAAATCCATCATTCTACGTCCAGACATCTTCTCATTGGCCAGGCATAGATTGTGACCTACGACTCTGCTGTGGGGCCATGTCAGGGAGCTCCTTATATATACACTCACCGGGTCATTATGTGCGTTCCCTTTGAGTGATAGGGTACTAATGCAAGGAAATAAAAATCTACAGGGTATTCTTTCGGGAGACTGATGTCACGCAAGATGCACGGGCGTGTGCATGGATTTCATCAGTATAATTTGGTGACTGTGAGGCCCTTCGATTGGGCCACACCATTATGGGTCCCTTGGGTCAAATTTCATTTTGAGGGATTGCTTATGAACGTTTTATTCACCCCACCAGTGGTACGAGGTCTTCCTTCATGTTAACATTACTAAATAATTCACCAGGCATCACAATGCTGGCAGCATATGACCACCTCATCTCATTTGTAAGATCAGAACAGATTTTTAAGATGAACAGTAGATCCGTGCTGTATATTCCTTCAACAGCACCCTGCAGTACACAAATACTATAATAAACCAAATGAGGCAACAGCTGAGCAGTCTTTAACTACTGTATCTGAATATTTTACAAATATCTAAAATGTAGCCATTTAATCCATATCTGAAGACTATAGAAGCTATTCCAGGAAAATCAATCTTTTAGAGTGACACTATGGATAATAACGGAAATCTGATGTGTCTGCATGGATGCACTTCAGTTAAGTGCTGTGAATATACATTTTCCTGATTAACATTTTAGCAGTTAGCCCAAAGCATCCTTTAATGGGGAGCTGGTAAAAAAGCATTATCGTTGCCTTCAATATATGGGCAGGAAAAGATCAATACTTGAAACCGATATTACTTTGACAAGGACCAACGCTACACCAACGCAATTTTTAGAAACATTTGCGTGTATCTTCTCAGGAGATTCGGGCTACGAAACTCTGCACTCATGGCCACTCTCATCAAACACAGCTGACCTTCTCTGCCACACTCATTACAGTCAACCCCTCTGAGAAATTAACTAAAGTTTGCTCTAGTCAAATAAGACTCGAGGCACTCTGGAGAAACTCTGCATTCTCACATTAGCACTGCATCCTCTCCTATGCAATGGGGCATGGCTGTATTTGCAAAACGAGGCGCTTTGATGCACTCGCACACTGTTCAATTAAATATGGTCACCAGGAGATCTTGTTAGTTTGCGCATGGTGCCGTGTATATTAGAAACTGAGTTCCTGATATGCAATGGGAAAAAACATAATCTAGAGTAATAATTGTTTAACACCTCAACACTTTCATACGCCTCAGGACATACTTACAATAATTTATGTACGTTTTGCACAAGGATGCTCCCTTAATGGATAATAAGCCTTGGGTATAAAGTGCACACTCTCATGCAGTTTTCTTTTGAATCTATTTTTAAAAATAACCCATTAAAGTTTAATGTCTTATGTTTGGGGAAGTTTTCACAAATATTAAAATTGGGATAGCAACCAATGATTGCTAGAGCATTATTTAGAATCTCCCTCTTTGGAAAAATATATTCCTTTTTCCCCATGTCAGGGCCGAACCGTCCATTAGGCAACTCTAGGTGAACGCCTAGGGTGACAAAAGACATGGGGTGGAAAATTAGCGGTGCTAGGACCTGGGGCGGTGCAATTACAAAAACGGTGGACCTGAAAAACCTGCATCAATCTGTTTCCAGAACAGGTGTCATTTGAATGTATCGACCCCTTTATCGAATACAAGGCTAAGCACGTGTACCTATATACTTATTCACATAGGATCTGCGTTGGCTAAAGCAGGTGAACATTTTAATAGCTACTCACTTAGCCATCAAGCTACCCAGATGAACATCGTCCAAATGACACTTGAACCGGACACAGATTGACACAGGTTTTGCAGGTCCAATGTTTTAGTAATTACAGTGGCAAGCCTAGCCTGCTTCAAAGAGCAATGACAGAAGCTAGTTGAAAATTAAAACTAGTTTCCCAGTTTCTGTCAGTGTTCATATATTGTTTAGGCTACTTTAGTTATCGGGTCATCCAAAAACTCATTGTTACACATGATAAGGCTAGGCCAGTGGTCTCCAAACCCAGTCCTGAAAAGCTACAGGGTCTGCTGGTTTTCATAGTGACTCTGCACTTCATGAATCAATTAGAGCAGTTGATTACACAGTTAACTCAACTTACCTGGTGTCTTGGTTCTCAATTGGATGCTGATTTTAAGGTGAAAACACCTTAAACCAGCAGACCCTGCAGCTCTCCAGGACCAGGGTTGGAGACCTCTGGGCTGGGCTATAATGTGTGCGCGCCTTAATATATCTTGCATACAAGTCTTGCATTTATGGTATTCATATTTTTCAGAAATTTTTAATTAAAGCCTTAAGAAAACCCCCAAATTCAGACCCAGGAAAGTTCCACTGCAGGGTAATACAACAGAAACATGTGAATAGCGCAAACCACTATTCAACTGTGATACTCACTTGCCATATATCTTTGGAGATAATTGGTGTTGCAATGTTTTGCGATTCTACTTAACCATGCACTTGTATTTATGCTAAAGACATTAATCTTCAGGACAGAGAAGACATCCTTCCCCCACCTGACATCTGTACTTTTTTGTATTTTTATGTATAAACTGTATGTGATTATAATGCCATAAATTTTAAATAAAATTTTTAAAAATTTAAATAGGGTTAAAGTCTAGCTATTCATTCTGTTCCTTCCGATTATGTTGGAAATATGTTTATATGACGGTATTTATAATGTAACAAATGTAGTTAACCATAGCAATGATTTTATCACGGTTTTGGGGCGGCATTTTTTATTTTTTCATCTCACCCAGGGTGGCAAAACGATCAGGCCTGCCCCTTGTTCTCCCCAATTGTTTATGATATCAATAGTGCACATTGGCTCACCTTCCGCAATGAATTCAGGAGAGTGCTCGGCTCGGAATCACACGTCAGCTGCCGCTTCATGTCACAGCACAGTTCACAAGTCACTTCTGCACAGATATGTCGGCATAAGACACTTCATGTTTAGCTCAACAGGCGGACTTATTGGCGTCGATAAGTATGGGTTTCTGGTCTGGGATAAGACACTACAATCCCAGAATAATTGTAAACCTATATTTTTTTTTTCTCTGGTGTGTACATAACCGGAAGTTATGTAGATTCTAAATTCCTTGTCTCTGTATGTGTGCATGGATGTGCATATGCATGTGTGCCTGTATATACAGTGGTTAAGGAACAGGGATTCAAAAACACGGTTGCTGGCTTAATTCCCAGGTGGGGAAGTGCTGCTGTGTCCTTCAGCAACATACCATAAATTGCTTCAGTAAATATCCCCTTAGTTTAGATGGAAAATATGAAAAATGTAGGCTATGTAATTTGTCCTGAATATGGGCATATGGCAAGCAAATAAATAATGTAGTGTACGTGTATGCACATGCGTGGATGTGTATTGTCAAACAGAAGTTCATTTTTCATGTTTTCACAAATTCTTTCCACCAGGTCTTATATATACCACATGCTGCATATATATATATATATATATATATATATATATATATGGTAGTTAAATTGACTAAAATCTTGTCTACCTTATGTTTTTTTAAGACCACAAGTGGCCTAACACCATTGGCCTGTGGTGTAAGTAAAATAGGCACTAAACTTGCAAGAAATGTGGCAAAGAAGAAAGAGTTAGCTTTAGATGTGCAGAACCAAGTAAACATATTGTGGCAAGGATATTCCCAGCTAAAAATTGCAAAGAAATTTGGGATTTCCAGGTGCAGCATTCCATACACACTCAGAATGGTCCAGGAGAAGTTACATTACTGCCCACACTTTGGTTACTCAATAAATGCACATTTATTAAACAAATTCTTCTCAAACTAAAGTTTAAAAAAAATAATAATAATAAAACCACAGGTGGCCTAACACTTTTCACCTGTACTGTATGCATAAATAAATACATATATCACTATGAGTAATGACTTCAGTTATTTCACTGCTGTTGCAATATCCACATTAATAACTTCCAGTTTTTGTGTGCACTTTTAAAATTGCACAGTCATACCAACCCTTCCAACATACTGATATTGAGTTCACTGTACTACACTGGAACCTGATCTTAACTAATAATGAATAAATAAAAAGCAAAAGAAATGTGCTGGTGCCCTGTTTGTGGGGAATTATCTTAAAAGCATTAATGAATGAATTCAGTTTTGGTGAAAAATGACACACTGTATGTTAAAGGCATACTATGCTGGATTTTTTGCCGTTCTGTGGCCCAGTGTTAAGAATCAAAGAAGTCTCCTCCTCCTCCGTCTTCAAGCCCACCCACTCACCCCAAGTACCCGACTTTAGCCCTCTAGCTACTTAACGTAGCTAGCTGGATAGCTAGAGATCACATCACTTACAGGTCCAACAGAAAACACACAAACTCCATGTTCCTTTTCATTGCCATTGTGAACTTCAGCTGTCACCACCGAGGAAAAGCAATCCCAACGTTTACTCTGGTTTTTGAACAAGCCCTGTCGTGTACTTGTGCTTCTTCACCATTGCTGTAGCTAGCTATAAACGCTCTGCTGAAAGCTGATCCCACCCACCAGGCTCAGTAGCCACACCCTCTCCTCCACACACCGAAAAGAGTGTCATGCCCAGAAACGTCCCGAACACATTTTAGATGAAGAAATACAGGCAGAGCATGGATTCGGCAGATGAGCATAAAGACAGAGACTGCCAGTGCATCATAGATATGACTGAACATGGTTATTTTATAATATTATCAAGGTAAAAATCCAGCATAGTATACCTTTATGTAGCTCTAAGTGGAGCTAACCATTCTCTGACTGCAGCCCTTATCAGGACCTGCCAGGCCCTGACATGGGATGAACCCAGAGATTCCTGACCCACAGCACCACCTCCGAGTTAGAGGTCATCTCTCCGAGGTCCATTCGGGCCGTCTTTGTCAGCGCCTGAAATATGAGAGGGCCTGACTCGATTTGTACTCCGCGAACCACTAAGCTCTCTTTGATATCCTCGCAAAGCGCAATCAATAGGCAGGCTGCTGAACAAATTAAACCAGAGAAACAATCCCTCCATTTTGCACTCAGCACTCCCGGGAAGTAGGCGTTGACATATATTTGGTTTCGGGACTGACCTTTGGCTGGGAGGGACTTCTGTCATCCTCCGGAGGGCTTTATGACTGTGATGCGTATCAGGAAAGCTGAAATGTTTGATCGCCGTGTCCGCTCCCCCTAGAGTCACAGCTGCTCCTATAGATGCCAGCGGATTCAGTGACAGGGCTTCGGTAGCGTCGCAACTAGCCACTCCATCATGGCTCAGACACACCGGTGGGAAACATCTGTCCAAACATGAATCGACAGGGAGCGCCGCCCTCACCTTCGCCGGTTTAAGTGAAGGGTAAATTTTTAATTGGCTTAATTTTAATGATGATAAATCTGCACGGGAATGAAGTTTGTTGTCAGCATAATACTGTGGAGGAAGAATGCAAATAGGATTTGAGAGGGTGGTGGCAGGCTTCGGACTGTATCTACAACCATAGTGAAGTTGTGATTCCAGACTGATGTGAAGAAATGTACCAACAGAGCAGATGCAGGGCAGATGTAACAGAAGTTGGTATTTTATTGCAGAGATGCTTTTAATGAAAATGTATTCCTGTAGTTCAGAGAAAATGCTCTGCAAAAGACAAAGGGCTTATTATATGGTTCAGCACTTTCTGGCCAAGTCTAATAGGACAAGTATTATCTGGAGTATTACCAAGAGCTAGGAGGTAGTTCTGTTTTACAAAACTGTTTTGTAAAACAAATATGTAGCCCCATATGCCCGTTCACCTTTTACATATACAGTATGTCAACCATTCACTGACCTGAGTTCACACTGTGGAGTCTCACAGTCTATTGAAAAATTACAGCCATCAGTAGATGGCTCCTTCACCAAATTCTCAGCTCTCAGATAAGCACAGCCGCAGAAACAATCGTGTACCACCAACCGATTCTGGGGCAGGTCCGTAATAGTCCATGAGTGCAAATAGATTTCAAATGGATTGTCCTTAAGAAGGCAGAAATCCCCAAGCACTGCCGCAAACTAAGTTGAACAATAGCATAGCTGGTAGTGGGTTTCTTATTTTTCTTCTTTTTATTTAATTGAATAAAACATCTCAGTGAAAATCGCCCATTAGCATACCATCCATATAACGTGTTTAAGCAAGTCCTAAACAAACTTCTGCTTCACAGTTTCACTCATGGTGTTAACTGTGCAGCACAACCCATCCCATTTATAGACATTGCGTCAAACTTCAGAAAAGCAAATGCCTGAGGCTTGAGCTGGAAGGTCCCAACATAACATTGCGGGGGGGGGGGGGTAGCAGGGGACACTGAAGTACTATTGGTGGAGTGGAGTATTATTGATGCAGCTCTACACCACCAGGACACCTCCATGTCTATTTATCAGTGCTTTGTTGTTCACTTAGGTTGTTCATGGGTGATATGTCTTTCAGCCAATAAGCAATGAGCAAGCCACTATTTATTGTACAGCTTGGATAAATAATGGATTTGGTTGAACAGGCTGAATGGCTGAACAGGTGTAGTGTATTCTCTTTCAGCTCCTGAAAGTAACTACTGAAAATGAGCCACAATGCTTCAAAAACTATTTTCCATATCAATACATAAAAAAAACAATATACCAGCTGCTAAACATAAACCAAGATTAATTTTTACCATCCCTCTGGAGCTCCCAATCCACCAAACCAGTATTCAAAATTCTATTATGTAATCCTACATAGATCTTCATCGCTAAAGGTAAATTTTATAAAAGGCTGTGCTAGAAGGATTTATTTTTGTTCATTTGTAAGAGGTACATGCAGAGCAGACAGTAAGAAGAAAAACAAGCCACAGCCCAGAAATAATTAAGGAATTATGAATTATTTCTACCATAGCCGTCCAAATTATTTATTTATTTATTTATTTACTGGCTTCTTTATTCTCATGACTTGGTCCTCGGGTGGATAGGGACCTCAGATTGGCAAGAGGAGGAGAAATAAATGCATTTAAGTTACATTGAAGTTAATTTTCTGGAAACTACTTTATTTCCTTCCTTTTGGAGAGACACCAGTACTGCAAATAACATAATATGCGGGTAGATATTGCTAATGGAAATATGAGGAAATGCTTTTGTTTTATTTTTTATTTTTCAGTTTTACAGTAACCATCAATTACATTTTGGTTCACACATGCAGACTGAGTCAAGGAATGTCTATAATGTGGTGGGCATGCATTTCATTATGTGTATTTCTAAAAATAGCTGCGTCAGATTTTTTTGGCAGGTAGCCATGTTGAAGGTGATATCAAATTGTCCCAGCCACACGGCTCCAGTTACACAAGGCGCACCACCGCAGATAGGATATATATTCTTAGAACCTGTCAATATGCAAATCACAAAACTGCATTGCAAAAAACGACAAAATCGGCAATCAGCAGACGCATTACACAAATCTGTATGCTGGTTCCCAAGACGGCCAATTAGCCATTAACTTCCACAACAACAGAGACGAAACATGAATAACCACGGAAGTGAAGATACAATGACTGTTTCGTTTAAAAAAGGTAGATGTTCTGAGTATTCTCTGGGATACTAGCTTTGTGTGTGTGTGTGTGTGTATGCTGCAGAATATTTGGCCTCAGCGACTCAGTTAAGCTTGGGGGGGGGAGGAGATAGAAGTAATTAGGACAGCAGTGTTTAGGCTCTCTCATTTACGCCCCCGGTTGGACCTGACTAATTGAATGTTCTACTCCGCTCACACCAAAGGGACGGAGAGACAAGCTGTTTATCCCGCGCCTGTCAGCGAGAGGAGCAGAAATGTACCTGCTGGGACCCCGCAAGCTCCCTTTATGCTCCCTACTGAGGGAATCCGTCCCTAAACAGCGACAGGCTCCTCGGCCCCGCTGTCACGGGCTATACATCACGTCCCCATAAAGCCGAATCAAATCAGCCCCGTCCCGCAGCTCAGTCAACAGGAGTGGCTGTCAGGCCCCGTTCGGCTAGCGCACTGGTTCCACCGGAGCAGTGTTCAAATCACCTGTCCTGGGAGATGGGGCGCCAGGGGACCGCCCCGGTATACTCAAGGAGTGACGCGGGGAGCACGAGCCTACAACCTCAGAGCATCCATCTCCTCCATATCCCAGGTAAAAGGAAAAGGCTTGTCTCTGGGCTAGGCTATGGGGTGCACTCGAACGCTGGAGAAGGGATGTCAAGCTGCCAGTAGCAGCTGCAATATTTCCACGTTATGATACTGCATGTGAAGGCTCCTCTTCCTGCACCCTCCAACTCTCTCTGACTCTCTAACATTAAGCTTACCCACTGAAAAGACACTGGAATGAGAGCCATTTCACTGAAGCACAATGTGAGTGAATTTACTGAGGATGCTCTGTGGCTGTGTAACTGAATAAAGCAAACCCGCAAACAAAAATGCTGAAAGGAACATACCAACAACTCAGTCCACTGTTGAGTCAATTCTGTACAGTTCAATATGCAGTACCTTTATAGTCCCGGTGGGATATTTCATGTGCAGTAGAATAATACTGAAACAAATGATGATGATCGCTCTCCTTTTAAATAAAATCACATAAGCAATACGCATATCTGATCCTCTATTAACCTGGCCATCACAATTTCAATTTTAAGTCTTTAGTCATTCTTGAACTGTACTGCACAGATTACATTACAAAAGAGTTCCCCTTGTGAGTTTTCTGGCCCTTTTGTCATTTTGTCATCCTATGAAAATCGGTTGGGAATGATAGTTCCAGACTCAGTTTATTTAAACTAATTCCCATGAAGTGTGTCACAATCCCTTTAGGATTCAGCTCCATAGTTTCCAGAGGAAAGGAAAATGCTCAAGCAGTGCACGCTTTGGCATGGCTGGGGGGGAAATTCTCGCAACCACCCATAGGCAAATGTATGTGACTTGAATGTATTTGATTTGCACTGTTCATGATTTTTTATGAAAAACGAATGTAAAAATAAAAAAACACTCTCCTTCCAAACATAAGCTTTATAACCTTAATGAAATGAACAGATTTGTCTAGAGTGAAACAATGCGCTGCAAGTATTTGCCCTTGTTAGAGAACACAAGTGCCGCATCCTTCGGTCGGGGAAAACAACACACTGTCACTCGTGGTTCTGAAGAGCGCAAACAGACGATGTTACGTGTTTTCAAAGCTTTCGCAAAGTTAAAAACTGAATGAATAATGACTGTGTCACTTGCAGGGTGCGCGAATGGACCAGCTGCTAGGGAGGGAGCTCGTGGCAGAAGACGACAGTACGAATACAATCTGCGACCCATTATCCAAACTGTTCTGTCGCTCTGATCTGTCTTTCAAACGGAAAGTACAAACCAATAACTGTGAATTATTTCCTCGCTATAAATAATTACCTGGAGTTATAAAGGCATTTCTGCAACTTCATAAGTTGTTAAAAACAAATCATGACTCATAAAAATGGTAAAAAGGCCCCATATAATGTGTTCAGACCAGAATCCTGATGATATTTATCAGTCTTAGGAACAGTGCACACGGTTGTTCTGGAAAAATAAAAGCTGTCTCTTCATGTTTGAAAACTGGGGGGAAAAAACAGGAATTATTACACCGTGCCATTCAAAATATAATGGCATGAATTTGACAGCGTACATGTGTTCATTTGTTTTGTGAACTTAAGGATATCGCTATATGGATTTGAAGAACATTTAGGCCCTACAACATTGATACAATTCAGTTACAGAACTTTAAATGGGTACAAATAACATGACTGACATGTCCTGGTCAGGGATTACTGCTGCACAAGTCCTTGTTCAGCTACCATACACGAGATTGTCACTTTGACAGCAATATCTACGAGAATCAGAATGCGTAAGAGCTTTCAAGAACCCAAAACAGATGGACCCAAAAGAGGCCTTGTTTACAGATCACAGAACCTTCTTGAGCTTCGTAAAAGGCCGGTAAGTTGAACACTCTAACAGGAAAATCCAGATACACTGCCAAGGATAATAACAGTGGAGCTCGTTTTAAACTTTTAATTACATTTCCCTTCTGAACCCTGTTTCACCTTGAGTTTCTTTTTTTCATTGTTGCCTATTAAGCTTTTACTGCAGAGCACAGAGTCAAGTGAGCAGCTGCCCATGAAGTTCTTTGAAAAATATCTGCATGGAAAGCAAACAAACAAAAACTATGGTGTATGGGTGAAATTTACTCACATCATCCATGCCGATGCTTTTCGGTGTCATGTGAACGGCGGTTGGGGGGGTGGCGGGTGGCGGGAGGGGAGGGGGGCTGGGGGGTGGGGGGGGGGGGGTGGTTGTAGGCGCCAGGGAAAGCCAGTTTAATCCATTCATATGGTCCTCATTCTCAGAGGACCGCTGGAGCAACAGCAGGAACCATGCTCAATTTAAACCGTAATTATTGGAGCATTCGCCCATTGATAATCCTCAGAAAACACAGGGGAAGCTATTTCTGACCAGCGCATTCCCCGAAATGAGTCACTGTCCTTTGCGTTCAACGTTTTTCTTCGCTTGACTGAAGCTGCCGTTCATATGCGTTGACCTGCATATTTTTGAGACTTCTGCGAGGCAATGTGTTCAACGTACTGTGCTACCGTATTTAAACAACATGAGATTTATGGACATAAAGTCTGTATTCCCATAGTGGCTCCATACATTTCATATAGCCTACATATTATGATTAAGACATGTAGCCAATGGATTCAAAGGTATAATAAATCATTGACAAAGCAAATAGTTATTTCCCCTACATCTGCCAAAGTTCTCCGGTTAGTCTTCTTCATGTTTTGCAAGATTTCCCGCTGTTTTATTTATTTGTATATTTTTCCCTCACTGCGTGAAAGGCAAAATCAATAACCACTGTGAATGTCATAACACAGTGGTGAAAGCTAAATGAATAGCATGAGGAAAATAACAAATACAGAGAAAAACAAATGCTGACAGGAAGCTTCATGAATGCTCTCTCTCTCATCCTCAACTGGAAAGGAAAAGTGAATAGCTGACTCTCAAAAACTCTCTGTAAAATCATCGCACAGTTAAATCAGCATATAGGTTGCACCCCACCTTCTGAATTCAAAACCACAGCAGAACAAATCCTGTTTGTGGTACTGTGAGAACCAAAGTAAAAAAATGCACGTTGATTCCTCAAAAAATTAGACGTAAACTTGTGGCATTACCCTGTAGTGGCCTATTTTCAAGCTTGAGACTTTCAATGTAAATGGTGGGACACCTCACTGAGTATCCAGTGAGTCAGAGGGAACCGAAAAACCGAAACCAGTAAATCCCAAATTGAGTCCTCAGTATGGAGGTACAAAGTTCTGGCTGCTAGTTCACTGGGGAGAGCAGGCTAACATTACACTTCTCCGAGTAACACTGCACAGATGTGAACTATGAAAGGGCATTCAGAGCAAATATTCAGCAGGGATCTTGTCTGGATTTTTCTTCTTCTACTTCACTTAGCCAAACTCACCATTGTTCATTTCCAACACTAAGCAACAAACAAAAGGATTTAGAAAACTTCAAAGGTTGCCAACTCCGCCTGAATGCGGAATGCTTAAAAAACTCAGAATGTAAATGGAGTTTTGTTTATGCTCATATTCCGTTTGAAATGATTCTCCTTTTTTCCTTTTGCCCGTCAGCCACGTAATGGTTTCAATAAAGTGTGCCCTGGAAGACGACGGATTTCAGCCACTTGTGCTAAACGCAGGGAACATCATTAAAATGCTGTGCATACAGGGAGTTGGCGGAGGGAATTTGCTGAGGTCGGTGATCCCCATCCAGTGTGACAAGTACGGATATGCTGGTTTGCATATAGTAGCTGACAGAGCTCCAAAAAAAAAAAAAAAAGAGAAGCAGGGAGCGCAGGTGAAAGAGTAACACGTGAATGCTGATTGGATGCTGCAAATGACATTTTGGGAAGCATGTGCTCGGCCCGGGTTCACCGTGATACGGAAAACAGGATTGTGTGTGACCCTCTGGGATGACTTTCTTCACAATCAAAGCGGAACGGTTTGCATCGAAAGCAAGTGATCAGGCATGGTTCCCCTCCCCATCACACGTGGTTCAATAATCCGCGAAACGAGGGGAGATGCACACCCCCCTCGCCATACCCGATCCCCAGCGTGACGCCCCTTCTTCCAGCCCATGCGGCCGCTCGATCCGCGGGGGCTGGCTGCGCGAGCGCCTCAAAATCGGACCCGGTCGCATCCTGGGAATCGGCCCTTAACCGGGATTGTGTGAGATTAGCCAGGGTCTTAGGGTAGAGAGATATATAGAGAACAAAGCCGACAACTGTGATTTCTCCATCTGCCGCATTATGCATCCTCATCCGTTACCTAATCTCGCCATTAACTCTGACGCTGACCCTTCGGCTCCGGCCAGAGAATTCCATCTCGCCGAATCGGGCGAGGAGGGACGGCGGGATTAACGGCATATTAACCGCACCGCAATTAGCCACGGCCACAGTGGCGTGGGAGTCAAGGAATCACACAAGGCTTTGAAGGCAGCTGTTAGCCTAGCGTCAAATACACCTTACCAGAGCCTGGGGGTCACCAGGTAGGGTAGTAATAGATTACGAGCCGTATCTCTGCTGGCTACATGGCGCTGTTACACGACTCCCTCAGTCGGCGACGCTCGAACATCTCGCACCGCACCATCTGTGTTACGGTCTTGCGGGTGATCAGTCGAGAGGCATCCATGTTGCACGCTCACAGGTTTGCAGGGCGGTGATAGAGATGGAGTGATGCTGAGTGGAAGGTTTGACAGCTTGTCCTAATCCACTTTTTCCACCATAGGTCCAAATCTGGAGAGGTGGAGGGCGGGGGAAGAGATGAAAGGGGCTCAGGCTGAATTTAACAACCAGATGAGCTCGCAGTTTTTTTTCCCCTCTCTCTCAAAAAATTACCATTCAAAAGCCTCCCTCGCAAGCTCTCCAATGCAGGTCAGCCTCCACACCTCCGTGTCTGGACTGCCAAGGCAGACATGCCTGTTCAGACAGAAGGTTACAATCCCCTTTTTTAGGTTCCTTCTGATGTGCCTTCACAGCTTAGCTGAACAATTGCCAAGAAATACAGCCCACGAGACAGGTCCAGTGGGAAGTTTTAAGTGTTTTTCATTCATTACCATTAAACAGTTTAAAAGAGAATGACAAATGTGAGCTGGAAATGGAGACGTGAGAGAAGGTAAACTACAAGGGTGAGAGTGGCAGAGATTTCACAAGCCAATCCGCAACCTAGCGGTGTCAGCAAATCAGTCTCGTCGTGAGACCAAGTATCCGTGGCACAACGGCTGAGGTGACCCACCCACAAAAATGCTTAAATGACTCCAAATCTGGTGCAGGGAGAGTCTACGGTGGAGCATGAACATAGTGGTCAGACAACTTATCTCCGCTACAGCACAGCCACACTCCACAGTGTCAGTCACACCCTTCATCCCACTTGTCCTTGTCTAGGTGGACACTGCCTGAAAATCCCTTTCCATCTCTCTTCCAGTGTGAACAACAACTTTGTCTTTCATGCTGCCAACGACCAGCTTTGTTTACCCAGAGCAAATCCAAGCAAGATTAAGCCTCTAAATGAAGCTTGCGCTGACTCAAAAAAAATGGTTGACGGCTCATTAAATTGGTGTTCTAAATGCTAAATTAAAAAGATAATACCACTAATGTCAAAGCGTAATGAGCAGTAGGTAAGGTTGATATTGTTTTACCTTTCCTAATCCCTGGGTTGTCTCTTATCTCAAACATATTCAAATATGCATGAGGAAAACTGTCAGCGCCACACTTAACAAAACAAGAAGTAATGTAAACTTAATTAGAATCAGCTATTCAAAAACAAGAGAGGAGATTAAAGGAAATCATCATTTTCATTAGTAAAATTTCCTACACTGACTCTTTCAAAATTCTGTTTGGAAATGGTTAGTGAAGGAAAAAAAACATTTGCTTTAAAGTGTCCAGGATAAGAAAAAATGCCGATTGACTCCAAGCCATACAGTTGTGTTGAGTTATATAACCCAAATTCAGAATCACATGGAACGCTGCAGCAAATATGGCTTAATAAACAAAGAGGTTGTTTTCTGGAAAGTGGCAATGCAGAACTGAATAACTTAGTTTTGGTGGTTCCCTTTTTTGAAGAACAGGCACAATGGCACTGGGGCGGATTACACATCTGTTTCCATATGGGCCGAGTACTTCCCATACAACTCAATATGTATCCACAAAAATCATCACCGCTCCCAATGCAGACCTTCAACTGAACACCTGGAGGCTTTAACTTTCCAAGGGCTCTGTAGGAGTAATGACCCTCTGTTGTATATTTCATCACTGATATGGCCCGTAAATTCCCATGGTAACAGAGTTATTATTCCAAATGCTCCACCTCCCCCAACTGTGCCCTAACTTCAGTGGAAGCGCTTTCCCCTAAAGGCCTCCAACACAACCCCTAATTCCCTGGACGTCTTCCCAAGTGGCACCAAACGCAGGTGGACACTGTGGATCAGAGCTGTCTAACCTGCCACAATTCCTCACGCTCATACAGCCCCATGTCAAGGTGCTGGAATGACAGCTCAGTGTCCTTTGACACCCGTCAAGGCAATTTGCGCAAACAACAAATCGTGGGCAGATATCTTCACTGCAGTTATCAGAGACAGGAAATACACCAGTAATTCCTCAACAATTTTCAATCCTCGGTGAACGTTTTAATTTTTAACTATAAACTCTGCCATCAAATCAAGGATTTAATAAACACTCGGGGAGTAAGGAACAAGCAACGGAAATATTATCTTCTGAACTTGATTGCCTTCACCACTTTGTTAATTTCCCAGACTGTTGTTCACCACCTTAGGCGGAAAAAAAACACCATTGCTTCATATAACCAAACACAAATTCAGGTCAACAGGTGCTGAAAGAAAGAAGCGAAGCGTGAGGTAGGTGTTGTAACCAGTGTCAGACACAGCCTTTTCATGGGCTGGTGTCTGACATAGCGAGCGTGCAGACAGCAGCGATCCCAAGGTAAACACATAAATAGGATTTCTATCACTACAAAAAGCTTCTGACTCCAGCAGGGAGGAAAATTATACCCCTGCCACCATGACACATAATGACAATTCTATTGATCGTCACGTACATCAGACGACAGTGCAACAGGAATTAAAGAAATAATCTAAACCAGGGGGAGGCGAGTGGGATCGCCTGCAAAGCCTTAACAGCAACAAGCTCATTATTTTACACTCTACTTATTCATTTAGTTTAGTTTATTTTACTTACGGCTTATTTTTTAAACCACGTTTAAAGTTCAAACGCCTGAAAAAATTAGGCTCATCGGGAATGAGAGAAGTGTTTACACAATATCCGCTATATCCATACGATGTGGCAGCGGACGATAAAATCTGATGAACTAGAGTGGATTCTGTCATAATGTGAATGCTACTGTAATGACTAAAGGAACGCAGCTTTCAGATTAAAGCATTGAGCTTTTTTGAAATGATAGCTTGCATGAGACGGCAGGGATCTAACAACCCACCAAAGCAAAGTACACAATCAAAGAAAGCATAAAACGATGGTGCCTCTGTGTAAAGAGATAAAACGTTTGATTCTCAATTAGTATTTCTTTTTTCCATTTCCCTTTTGCAACAACTGTTGAAAAAACTTTGAAGTAGTACTCATGCTGACTGAAATTACTTTGGGTCATGTTTTTTTTCTCCCCCCAAATTTTATTATTTCCCAACTGACCTACATAATTTAGTGCAGTATGAAGGTAACAACTCCGTAATTTTCTCTGACACACTCGATAATTCTTGCCTGGTATACCTACTTCTGATTTCCTGCCTCCAGAGTAATTTAAGCCCAGAGTGAATTGTGAGTTGACAGCCTGATGACGGCTATGACAGACTTCTCTCTCACAGGCCTTCGTCTACATCAATGCATCTTTGGTGGAAGAAACAGTATTTTACAAAAGAGGATACAGGTTTGAGGATCAAAGAGGACTTCCACTTCATACAAAATCCATTTATCTAAATATAAGCACAGCGACAAATCTATTCCAACAGCTAGTACAATATTTACAATGCAGCTGATTGCCAACCGTGCACAATAACCTGATCTTTAGACATCATCCAAGTATGAAAAGGTGTGGTTGACATGTTTTTATATCAAATCAGATAGAAATAAGACAATATGTCATGGGAGATCCCAATTTTTAAACATTTACACAGAGTAGCTTTTAAAGATCAATGATATTCTTTCTGTAGTAATAAAATTTGCCATCAAAATTTCCATTTCTGTTTTTCCCAAAAATGCTATGCTAAAACATTTGATTTCAATTAGACTGTAATTCTATTTGTAGTGTTCCCAAAATAGCCAAGACAACCGTTTAAGAACATTCATAGTATACTGAATACTATGGAAATATCAGAGAACAAAGTTCTCAACTCTTTTAGTGGAAGAATCTGAGAGCAATAAGAGCTGTGTTGTATTTCACAAGCTAGTTAGAAATAAGCTTCATTGTCCTTATCTGACTCCACCATGCAAAAAAATTTAGGAATTATTTTGCACTTTGCCAAAAATATCTGATTTGTCACACATTCACCTGTACCACTTGTGTAAGAAACAATATATCTTTTGTAAAGAACAAAGTTGAAGAAAATACATTTCTTCAAGCACCATTTCACATCATATACACCTTGCTAGTTCTTTTATAAGTGTAAATAATACAACACCAGCATGGTCAGCCACGCACACCATTTTGTCTTCAGAGACCCATCCAAAATCCCCTAGTTTCAAAAAAATCAGTTTCTTTCGCCTCTCCTATTTCTGCACACTTTTGTTCTGTTTTTTTCTTCTTCTTTTTTTAAAGAGTCTGACGGGAGAACTGCCCCCTTTCCCCGCAGCACCATTAACCGTGCTAACAACAGCTTTCTGACTGCTGTATCTGACAACTTGCCTTTCCAGCCAAGTGCGCCTCTTCAAAGTGGTGACAAAGATTTCTTTTGGGGCGAAATTGCCAGGCAATTACGAACAACAGCATGGGGTTGAATTCAATTAATTTTGTTGCCGTAAACATTTCATTACACTTCTAGCAGGTTGATAAACAGATGTACGATGATGTTACTATTGTTAAGGAGTGATTGAAGACGTCTGCAGCACATCATTTAAGTCAGTACGATATTTTTTGAGATTGGGGGTGGTGGTTATACAAGTACAGCATTCCCTAGTGCGCTTGGGTTATAGAGATGTGGCTGAGTTCATCCCACGCACCAGTCAGATGCTGTTAGTTGCTCAAAAGTGAAGCCTTGTCATACACAGGTCCTGTCTCTTTGATTACTCCCAGAATTCAATTGGAAATTAGTGAATAACATTACTGTGTTTTGATATCTGTTGTATGAGGCACAAAACCAAAGACAGCTGCAGAGGAGTTTTGGGACTTTGATATATTGTGTGTGTTTAACTTATGGGACGCCACAGGTAATGCATTCATTTGTGCTTCTCTGAAATCTAACAGATATCATTATCATAACGGTATATTACATTCATCCAAATTGCGTCAACAGCTAACCATCTGCCAAATTTGGTACATAACAGTAGTCTCCAAAGTCAAGCTCCACTAAGAGGAAAAGCAAACAAAACAAATCAAATACATTCAGAAAGGTAAGATAAGAAAACATACAATATTTTATGCTCTTACAATCTGGTTGAGTTGAAGGAACTGAGAAAATCTTTTTTATTTTAGTTCTGTAAGAAAACAGATAGTGAACAACAACAACAACAAAAAAAACAGAAGCAACACTGCTCCAAATGTGAAGGTGGTTCCGTAACGGTGTGGGAACACCATTGTTTTCCTGGCTTTGTTTTGGTGCACTCACACCATTAGAAAGAGCGGCTGATGCCTACTCTTACTTAAGGGTACTGAGTGACCACCTTCACCCTATAGCACTTCTATCCTGCAGAGATGGTATCTTTCAAGATTCATGCGGCTCGAGGAATGGTCTGAGGAACACGGCACAAGCCGTGCAACCATTCCTGGTCTCCACAATTGGACAAGAATGTTCTGCGCACCTCTGATATAGACTGCACAAAGAAAAAAAGATCTTAAAGGCAGGTACCCATGGGGTTCTGGGTTTAACTTTCCATTTTTACACATAGGGGCACACATAATATCCCTTCACTGATGAAGGACAATGGGTCTAAGGTCAGTCCCCCTCCTGAACATGCCTCACTAGAGACTGGCCTAACCCCCACAAGATGTATTCCACTTCATACTGTCCACAATACACCTACTGATGAGACATGCACCAACCTGCTCACCTGTTCTGTATTTTTAAAAAAGCATCAACACTCCTCATATACACACAAAAATGCTGCCCTGGCCAAGCAATGGTTGTCCACAGTGACAACTGGAGAGGGCACTTGAGCCTGTGCTCCAATCATTGGAAGCTGATTGTGGGCCAGTTGTGATGAGGCACTGGTTTGTGGCTCAGATTCCCTTCCTTAACATTTGTTACTTAAAGCTAAGGACAAAGGGCCTTTCTGAGAAACACTGAATACCTCTAGCCCAGTGATCAACATTGAGAAATGAACTTGAAATGAATATGTGGTAAACTTTTCCAAGTTTCTTTCCACAATGAGATTACTTTGTGGTTCTAGCTGAAATTAATGATGAAAGCATCATAATTTAAAGGAAAAGTCAAGGATGCTTAAACTTGTTACTCACTGGACAAAGGACATTGCCGTTAGGATAAACAGAGGCCTAAACCTGCCCCTACCCAGTGGGAATAGGTAAGCTTGTAAAGTTGTTGTGATGAGAAGCTTTATTCTCAAGCGTCCTGTGACGTTGCTCCTAATTTGGCTCAGACGGATTGCAGACCATCCCTAATGTCTTTGTTGAAGAGTCCAAATGTCTGCCGGACTGGTAATTGTTTTATCAGGGCACTGTCATCTGGAAATGTAATTATCCAGCAATCTGCCCAGAATCACAGAGACGCCAGGTCGTTAATACTATGAAGGAAGGAATAGGGCCTTTAATTAATTCATCTTTGTAGAGGGACAAGGCCTCTGTTATATGTTACCCACAAATCATCAGTAAACTATATGGCTTTCATTCCAAATATCTCCAGTCAAACTGTACACAAAATATGTAGTTCCTAAAGCTTTCATTAAACATTTACAGCAGCTTCATTAAAATTATGATGCCTAGATGTGCTGAATAGCCTGTTCTCATTACCAATCAAAACAAATATGATTCTTTCTGGAAAAATTACATGTTATTCAGTATGTTAAAAGGTATTCTCAAATTTATTGTAACCCATGTTCTCGATATAAATCAAATTCATCTTAATATAAACCCTATGAACAAGGATCCTGCAAACAATCTTATACCCCTGAATTATAATCATGCTGAGCTATAATGAAATTCCACACACTGAGTTTATAATTCCTCTTACCAAGAAAATACATTTCCCCAGGAATACTGTTTTGATGAAATTACATTATTTTAAAATCTAACATGAAGATAAAAATGTGTATGTGGTATTAGTAGACAGTGACAATTACCGTCAACACACACACACAGTATGATAATGGTCTTAATCTTCCCTTCAGAAGTGCTGGGACCATTCAGGCTTAATTTTACCAAGCCTGTGGTCAGCAGTTCACCTTGTCCAGTGAGATCTCAGTATCACTGCATGTTCTTCATTATGAGAACTATGGTGTAAGTCCAGCAGAGCCTTTCCCTGTGTTTTGAGGAAACACCCTACCCAGCCACAATGAAATTTATGTCTGTATTTTTCCCACTGAATATTTGTCATTACAAAATGGTGTGACCTGAACCAAATCAATTCATCTTTTAAAAATGGAGCTGAACTATGTCATCATTGCTTAATTACTGAAATACTGTTTGTTTTGTGTATGTGGGAGAGAGAGAGAGAGAGAAATGATTTATGGTTTGTGTTGAAACAAACAAAACACACAATTTTCCTTGTTCAATACACAAAACAGTACCAATTTCTCCAGTAAAAACAATTGTACAGGCAAATGAAAAACAAATAAACAGGAGAAAAGAAATCTCTTAGTGGTGTAAGCTAAGGGTTTAGAATCATAATTTTGTGCTGATTTACACATTTACAACATATCGCTGAGTGCTGGGTAATGGCACTTCTGATGCCACCACTGATATTGTAAACCAGTGTCCTCTTGAGAAGGAAAAAACACAAACACAACTATAAAGCATCAACATATTGAGATAGAAATTAAAATTAAAATTTTCTTCTTAATCTGAGTATGGTGAAAGGTCAAAGTTGAAACTGCATGAAAATAAGTATCAAATTGTGCCTCCTGGAAATTTGTACAATAATTGGTGATGGCAGCAGGATGTCTGGGTAAAAGCAGTAAACTTCTCTCATGAAAATAAGGCGGAAAATGTCATGCAGCTCTGGATTATGTCACCTGTTAAAGGTGTGTCATATGCGGAAAAACTAGGCTAAACAGCAATTTTCGTATCTGATGTAGTAATTATCGGTAAGGCAACATCAATCAAAAAGTTACTTTTATTCTACTGGGGCACCACATGAATTTGAGAAGAATTTCAGTCAAACTCACAAGTGAGTTTGACTGAATCCAATAGTGGACAAGTGAGTTTGACTGAATCCAATAAAAAGTTTTTTTTTTTCCATGAGGGTGAACACTGTATTTTCCAGCTATTTTAACTATAATTGATGCCTTTGTCTTCCTCTCAAATTCAGTGCTTGGTTCAGACTTGTTAAATGCATCACAGAAAGGGCAGCCTCACAAAAGTTCATTTCAATGAAGCTTGTATTTCTTTTCTCGGGTTCAAAAATGCAGTTTGCAAGAAAAAATAACTGAAATGAAAGGATACGGGAGAGCTATCTTTTATTGGAATCAATGGAGTAAGAATACATGGTGACAATTCCCCAAAAGTCAGCATGTTTAATATTGTATTCCTGCCGTGGAACCATCAGAAGATGGGAACTGTATCCCCTGAATGGAAAATCCTCAGAAGAGAGATTCAAAACACACTGAGAGAAATGATAAGAAAATATTGCTTCTGCTTAATAAACATTCTGCTTACTTTGCAGAGCAGATACACGCCCAGATGGAGAGATAATGTCTGTGAAAAGAAATAAAATTAATTGAGGTACAGCCTTTCAAACAGAGCAGTGCAGCTTCGTGGATTCTTTGCGATTTTTTGTCAGTTTCCTTACTTTCCCTGTTTTTTCCATTTATGCAATTTCCCAGGGTTTAGCCTAGTGCTTCCCATGATTTCTCGTTGGTTTTGGATGGAAACTGTCAACCTTAGCATAGTGTGCCCAACAGAGTTTTTGCCGAATGCTGGGAGAAACAAAGAGTGAGGATGTACACTGATTATGGTGTGCACTGGGATTAAGATTCCTGTCCTTGTCGGTTGTTGCGATCAGATGTTTGACGGTCTCTGTCAACAGTGATGACGCTGAGCGCTCCTTCTCCATTACAGTAATGCTGTCAGTGACAACTGGTGCTCCATCAAAGACTGAAACCTCACAATCCAGGCTACAACTTGTTGCACCTACTGTAAACAAACTTTAATAAATATTAAAAAACGAAATAAATAAAACGGGCAGACGTTAACCCGGTTTTATTGGTTTAGTAGCAATGAAATTTCATGACTTTTCTAATAACATTCTATTAAATTAAAGACAAAAAAAAAGCATGCTCTTTCTTTCAGTGATGGACCGAAGCGATTAAATGCATCAGCCTATCAATGCATTTTACTCACATTTGTTCCTAGTGGCAGCTGCCGGTTGATTTTCTTTTCAAGCACTGTTCCAGTTTCACGTGCTATTTCAATCGTTTCCCACAGCTACACATGAGATCTATTGATTAATTTAATACATTCTTGTTGTTTTAAAACACCCTGATGTATGCCACTTCTTTCTGTTGTCCATGATTTTCAACAACTTTGCCATGACTGCTCTGTGACTTTAGCCATTATTTTCCATGACAAAGACCCAGCATTACTGGCAATATAATAACTGTAATAACATTTCCTATATTAATTGAAAAATGTGGGCCTTCATACATCATGCTCATGTAATACTCTTGTTCAAACATGCGCGCCTGCAGCTATAAAAAATGTACATTCTCTCTGCCCATGTCTAGCTTGTAGCTCAATTTTGTGACACACTGTAAAATGTAGTTCCATTTTGTTTTCAAAATAAACTACATTTGACAATGCATCATTTTTTTCTTTTTAGATGTTGGTCTTTTCTCCTCATTGTCTTCTGTAATACAGCTCTTTCAACAGAAAGATTCATATTGTCTTCAAAAATACCTGGAGCCTTTAGCAGAGGCAAAGTCTCATGAAAGAATGAATCTTTCAATCAATCTGGAGTGAAAGGTGAAGAAGACAGCATTTAGAAATCGGTGCTGTAGAAGAAAAGGAGCCATTTAGATATAAATACATGGGTCTTCACATTGAGAATGGATGATACAAAACTCAAAATGAAGTGACTATCATTCTAAGATTCCACTCATTTCATTTTAGAAATAAAGAAAGATTCTACTGTAGCCTACAAATTAACAAAAAAACTAATTTCATGCAAATTGCAGTGAGCCTTCACGCCCTATTCTGCAGGCACAACTTTAGATTCCTCTTTTGCAGATTCATTGTTTGCAGCCAAGTCCTGGCAAACTGTAATTTATTCATAGAAAGTTTAAAAGTGTTGCACTGTGAAACTGAATCAGATCACCAACATCAAGGTCTAGATGACAATTTTGGACATTTAGGGGGTTCTGTGCTAAATCTCCAACCCTCAAACAACTTCCAACATGACCAAAGTTAAAAGGATCCCTCTGAGGGCTGGTTGAGGTGACTGGCTCATTATATTTCTCCCAAAAACATGGGCTTTCCTATGGAGTTCCGGTCCATCATTGCATTGCACAAAAGTAGGCTAGGAAATGCAGAGTCAGCAGCTGCCCCTATTTTTCACAATATGTCCCTCCTGTCATCTCCATGGAGGCTGCACCCAATGATTTAAGTGAGCTAGGTTAGTGGGGATCCAAAGTTCCAGTGAAAGTGTCTGCTCAGTTCAAAATGCAACTAGAGTAAGGCTATGAACAAATGGCTATGATGGAAATGTTTGGGTTGGCTATACTATGCATGTATCAGTCTTATGCAGTACATGGCATGTACAAATTCACACATTCTCTGGGATTTTTTTTCATACATTTCTCTACCAAATTCATATGGATTTTCAAAAGCCACATTCATGAAATAATTTAGAGCATTTCAGATATTAACCAATCATTTCATAACAAACTACTGATCATTTTCACGTTTCTGCGGGAGTTTCTATGTGACAGCCTTAGGGGATTGCAGATGCTTTTCAGTGACATGTATACACATTCAATAATAAATGAGAAAGCAATGGCTGGCCAAGAAATTCTTTCAATTCTTTCATTCTTTCAATTGAGGAGACATTCCCAGTTTAAGTACCCTTGCACAGAATACCAGAGTTTTTTTCCAGAAGGCTTCTGAAAAAGGATCCTGTCATTGTACCGCTTTACTTGCCCTTGACTTGGTATCATTAACAGATCTTAAATCCTATTGGTATGGTTTATCTTGAAATCATACTTTCTTAGCCAATCTACTTACATTACGTGACTATAATACATATACAATCACACTGTGAAAACTATGACAGCAGAACTTTGTACAGTGTGACTACAGTGTATATACACATTCCAATCATCATCTATACCCACTTATCCTGGGCAGGGTCACGGGAGGTCTGCTGGAGCCTATCCTAGCACGCACTGGGCGAGAGACAGGAATACACCTTGGACAGGTCGCCAATCTATCGCAGGGCACACACAACATTCACTCACCATTCACGCATAGCTATGGGCAATTAAGAGTCTCCAATTAGCCTAACTGCATGTCTTTGGACCGTGGGAGGAAACCGGAGTACCCAGAGAAAACCCAAGTGGAGACAGGGAGAACACGCAAACTCCACACAGAAAGGCCCAGGCCGGATTCAAAAATCCATGAGCCACGGTTAAAGACTCAACCTGTAACTGACTTTTGACTGTGAAAATTCTGCACAGAAGAACATCACAGTTGAAGAATGTCTCATAGGAAGAGCCCTTTAGTCCATGAAGCCTCATCATTCAGAATGCAATCTGGAGATCATTTATCAATCCAAGGACATCACCAACCATATAACAACCTGCTATATTCTGATCTCTTAAGTACATGCCACAAGCATTAGCCACAGATCAAAATCCCAGCCTCTGGTTCACAGAACCAGTCCATCCAGTTATATTTCGCGAGTACAAAAGCAACAATTATGTAATTAAATGTTGAATGAAATGTATATTTGCAAGTGTAATTTCCCAGGGAAGTTAAACCAGCAGTTGCTCATGTAGTTATTGTGGAATGTAGAATGAAAATACCAGCAGCATTTAAATCTGAAACTCAACTTTTGAGATTACACCATAGGTCAGTTGAGGGCGAGAAAACCTCATAAACTTGTTGATCAGACGTTGGCACCCTGTCGGTGCCAGAACGCTTATACAAAGTTGAGATTATATGTGCTTCACTCTCAACATTTTTCTTGTTTTGCTTCCGACGGTTTACAGTAAGTGGAGACTTTCGGACAACCACACAAGTGGGAAATTTCTGATGCTTCAAATGCTCATTTACAATGCTACAAGGTAACAAAACAATAAAGCCAACACACATCCAAATTAGGTAGAATATTCAATAACCCATCATCGCTACTATTGAACAATTTGACCTTAACAGTCCTGAAATTTTTTTTGGCTTTCTTTGAAGTGCATTTTAGTTTAATTGCAAGGTTTTCTTTCCTACCCAGTAAGTATATAGGATGAAAAATCAACTTCAAAGCCTCCCATAAATCCTCATATCCACCCATTCCTCTGTGCTTTCAAATGAAATTGGATGGCAGTACAATCTATTACAGATATTTACTGTGGGGGCAAAAATGTGCCTTTTCACTGTAGCTGATGTAGGTGGTTGGGAACTTGGAGGCGTACTCAAATCAAAACCAACTTTGGTTTTATATGTAAGATATAAATCATGGCATGCCATGCATATACAAGAATATATGGCACAACAGGGTGCTGTACTGTATATTGTTGAATATACACTGGCATGGAGTGGTTTACTGTATCTCTCTTATACCAGGGCTACAACTAAAATGCATGAATAAATAAATAAATAAATAAAAAAGTATTTTAAAAACTTTTAATCAAGCACAAAACTAAAGCAATTATGTTCACATATGAAATTAATTTATGAACCTGGGTGTTATAAGTAATTTTTCCCAGGTTCATAGTCATGTCCTATAGTTTGTAAAATATGTCTTAACGTTCCATACAGTACATACAGAACATATACAGGCTTCTCTTACAGAAAGTGAATATATTTGAAAATACACTGAAACGATTTAGTGCAGCACTTCACAATGTACTAAAGAATAAATAAAAATAAATAATATATCAAATTATTGCCACTTTAGGATGTTTTAAATAGAAATTGATTGCCCTCTTATTTCTCAGTGGAGCAGACACAAAGAATTCAGTAACAGAAAATATCTTTACTCAGCACCTTTAGGTATTTTATGATGAGACTAATTGATTCAAACATTCTGGCACATCACCTTCAGTGGTGTTGTATGCTCATGGCAATCTTGTATGCATAACTAATACCAATGCTGCTTTTAGATGCTGAAACCATGTATGGGGGAAGATTTTTTTTAAAGAACAGCAGTGAAATTATAATTTCTGGTCAAGTCTAAGGGGAAAACACTACAGATTACTGATCAGTAAAGCTAGGTGTTTGTCACAGAAAATATTGGCTGAAGTCGCGGATCAGTCACGACAAAGCTGTTGAAAATCAAGGAAAACTGGGGAAATGATTGAAATAACAAGTGCAACTGTAGCAACAGTACAAAGTGCTTGCAGTTATTAAAAATAAAACATAAAAAAAAATTACAGAGCAGTTGCCTGCTAGGAACAGCCTATGAGTGAAATAAATTGATAGGCTGGAAAATGTACTTGCTTAATTTGGTCCATTATGGAAAGAAAGAGCATGCTTTTTCGCCTTTAGCAGAACATTCTTAGAAATAGAGCATGGCTACCATGTGTCTGTTTTTTTATTTTTGTGAAGCTTGAGTCCTTGACGAACGCCTGATGACGCTGATGTTACCGTAACAGGAGAAGGAGCACTGGACATCAACAGTGTTGACAGGGGCCATCAAACAACTGATTGCAATAACTGAGAAGGACAAGAATCTGGCTCCCAGCACTGTCCAGAATCTGTATACAATCTGTCACATTTTCTATCTCCCAGCATTTGGCTATAGGCTATTGTTAAAATGCATAGGCCTGTACAAATAAATCTGCATACAATGTTAAGGTTGACAGTTACCATCCAAAACTGCCGAAAAATCATGAAAAACTAAAAGCAGAGGAAATCACAGAAATGGCAAAACATTGGGAAAGTTACAAAATCTGTGCCACCAACGACTTCCACGACAAACACCTAGCCTAACTGATATCCCAATCACATCATGAAATCCCCGTTTTTATTGTATGAAATTACTTTTCTCATCATCATGCTATATTACTGGGGGATTATTGGGCCTGTCTTGCAGTATTGGGGGTTGTAACCCCCAAATCCCCGCCCCCGCAAATAACGCCCTTTCTGGAAATTCAATCTCCATTGGGCAAAATTATCTTACATGAATTATATATCATATTATTGATAAGACTTTTTTCAAAAGTGCACATAAAAACTAAAGAAATAGGTTTTAATGAAAAATACTGGAAATTATTGGAGTTCATTGAGGGTCAAATGGCAATTGAGGCATTTGTTTGCTTATTGTATTTTAAAGCAACTTGGCCTTTCCCTTTCTTAAGAGAGACAGTTATTTGAGTTGAATTCAAATCATGCCACCAAACACAACCAAACAATCTATTCCTGAACACAATTTATTACCGCCTACCTGAGCGTCCTCATCACCAACCCTTCAAAAGGAAATGAAAAATGACAATGCTAATCTATGCATACCGTCCCCAACAGTCTCAGCCATCGCTATAAAAAGGGACTGCCATTCACAACAGACTCAGAAGTGTCAAAAGGTAAAAAATAAAAAAATAAAGGTTTGGCTCACGTAAGGATGCCAGTGACTGATGAATGCAGAATCATTCCGGGAGATTCTGTCAGTAGCAGTCGGAAGAGGAAATAAAAATTCACCGTGCTGTCAGGGGCTAGCGCGAGTTGTCAGCTGTTCAATCACAGCCGCGGTCAAGCAAGACCCTTTCTCGGGCGCCCAACGGACACCATTTTTATCGTGGCCCGCCTTTTTCCGCTATCGCGCTCTCAAGACGTCTCGGACGCTGCCCCCTTCCCGCTCCGCTCATCGGCAGTGACTCGCTCATATCATAATCATTTCGGTCAAGTAAACATTTTTCATGGCCTATATGCTGTTAATACATCAGTGCACAGAATGTCCTGAAAGGGACCAACCTCGACACTGCGATTCACCCGTAATTGATAGCTGATGGCAAACAGATCTGTCAAAATTCCTCCTAGCTCGGTTGCACAGAGCTCCATTGCTGTGCCTTGTATGCAACAGTAATCCCATAGAGCAGGGGAGTGAAACCCATTTCCGGAGGGTTGTGTGCATGCTGGTTGTCTTTTTTTTTTTTGCCGGGGGAGGAACGGGGGGTGGTCCTTTGAAGTAATCTAATTGATCCAGTTAGTGAATTAGATATATGCATTGACACATGCTTTCCCACTAAATGTATTCAGCGGCAAAATAATTATTGGACTGGGGAACAAGGGAGCTGCTGGGTGGTATGCCCTGATGATGTAGCGACAGACCCTGCGGTGTAAGGGTGGCACATAATTACATATAGCATTACCCAGAGGCAGAGGATCTCAGTTGCCAGTTCACCCACCTGTGTGGACAATGGCCATTCAAACATGGCCTCAAAACTGTATGTGTATTATTTAACTGTGGCCTTCTGTGCCACCTGCCGTTACTGTATGAACGCCAAAAGCCCAAATGTTTAGGCAGCCTGTGGTTTTAAATGTGACGGTTTTAGAGATACACACAGCGATATAACCTATAATATTATATTTTTAAAAGCAGTTATTAAAAAAGCAATTAAATTAGCTATCACCCTAAGGAGAAAGATCTGCAGTTGTGTATAAAACTCTCAGGATCTGTACTAGTTTCTCTACAGTCTACTGTTTGTGTTTCTGGGACTTTTGGAA
Organism: Anguilla anguilla; assembly: GCF_013347855.1. Classification (NCBI taxonomy): domain Eukaryota; kingdom Metazoa; phylum Chordata; class Actinopteri; order Anguilliformes; family Anguillidae; genus Anguilla; species Anguilla anguilla. The sequence goes on along the minus strand of NC_049210.1, from coordinate 11,127,427 downwards.
GCCATAAACTGGTCTAAAAATCATATTACAATACAGACAGTGTTTTATGAAAAGACAAAGCATTTAAAGAAAGAAGAAAAAAAAGCATTCTTAAACATTAAAAATGTTTCATGGAGCAACTCATATATTATATCAAGATGATCTTGGTGCTTAGAATGCCACATTCTCTCACTTGGCAAGAACGCCCCCCTCCCGGCTTATATGACAACAATGTCACTGTTGATATACGCTGCTGTAAATCATGATGATGGCTCAGTACCCCAGGTTTACTATATGAGTCAATCAAGTCATTACAAAAGTCTGACAATCAGTGCAGATGTTTGCACAGCATGACACCATGAAACACTATCATTGACTGGCAAAGCCCTTCAGCATCCCGTGGGAATCAGGAAATGGCCTATTTCTTACAGGGGAACTACAGCATATCCCCAGTGCTGATGTAAAACACAGGGGAAAAAAAGACTCATTTAAATAACTTAGATATTCATATATTTAAGGTCTGGGTATTAGGATCTAATGGAAACTAGATTAGATTACACCAACAGATTCTTCCTCAGAGTAAACCATTAAGGAGTGCCAGACAGTGATCCGCCAGACAAGATGGATGAACGCGTGATTAAAATTCAAATCCTGTTCTTATCCAGTCCTAAATGACACTTGCTTTTGTTTTCCAGGCAGGCACATAAAAGACAGCTTTTCCTCTAATGCCAGAAAGCTCCTTCCTTTTATTGATTCAACAGATAAATTTCGCTCTGCAACACAAACCAGTGTTCCATTTCACAAAATGAACCCTTCATTTTTCACTGTCAAAACATGTACAGTATTCGTGTTACATTTCAGGAAATCAATTTAGATAACAAAAGCCCTGCCCACAGGTGAGAATGAAAACTAGATTAAAATTCTGAAATAGCAAAACTCTACTTGCATTGAAACGGGCACCAGAAAAATTAAAAAACAAATCTTGCAAAGTTCCTGTTAATCAAATTGTGATTTCACCCTGGAAACATCCCCAGCCTTGCAGATTATAATGCGTGGTACTCCGGGCAGACATGGTGTAATTGACAGAAATAGCACATTCATTTCTAAATTGCCAGTGAATTCTGCTCAAATTATAATGCAGAAAATATAGCTCAAGTTGAGAGATTGAGAGAACACAGGAGAATAATTGCAATGTACCTGCACAACTCTCAGAGAGGCAATCAGGCTTGTTTTTGGAAACTCATGACAAACATGCAGTATTTCATGGATTAATCCAGTTAAATAGCACTTTCGGAGGCTGCCCAGTACTACCATGGCAAAATGTCCTTGATGGTGGAAAACCTGTGTAAACTGTGTGAGCATATACTGCTGCACAATGTTTTATATTCCGTTTTTGGAGAATTTAAAGCTTTCCGGGGAAAAACCCCTTTCAATTTGTAAGGTGTTTGTCTTTTTTAAACCTGAGTGACAATGAAAACACACTCATAAAAGTTAACATTAAAAATCAGTAGTGGCTTCAGGGCAGCACCACCGAGACGGCATATAATGCTACGTTACAGCAAGAACCCTAGGGAGGATTTAAAAAATAAAAACGCAATGCTTTACAGCATATACAGAGAACATATTCAAACAGCTGGAGGAGACATATCGCATGGCGTGTGCTATATTTAACACTGCCATGGATTTGCTGGAAAAATCTGGAAGGCAGCTGTAATCTTTCGGTAGCAGAGCTACAGAGGTTACTGCGCCTATGGCAGACATGGCCTTCCTTAATAAAAGCATGGAGTTCAAAGTCCGCTGTAGCTGGGCTAAATAGACCACACCTTTAACACGTAGAGGGGCTCCATTGTATCAACCGGCCCATTTTGAGACCCAGAATTATCACGCATACACAAAAGATGAGGGACAGCAATTGTAATCTATGCTGCAGGAGCCAGGGAGATATGCTGTAATGAATGTATTCTTTGATAAAGACGGTACAATGCATGGTGACAATGCCTTATTTACGAACGGTGGTCAATCTTGAAAAAAGGATTTAAATTAAAGGTGATATAAACAAAAACGTCTCCATCTCTAACACCACTTCTTTTTATTTATATTAGACAATTTCAATTTAATTTCATCTCTTCCACCTACAATATGTGGGAATGGTAGTCTGCTCAGGCTGAAGCACTGTTGAGGCTCTGTTGATGCTAAGCATTTGTGAGAGGCTGTTAAAGAGAGGCTCTGTGGGGTGGCGTGCTTGCGTCTGCAAATTTCAACAGCCTCGTGTAAATAACAAAGACTAATGGAAATGTCAGAAAATGTCCTTTTCATACAAGCTGCCCTGTTAGCATAGCGTTAGGGCATGCTATCAGCATTGCTGAAGCATGAGAGAAGAGAAGGGATCCCCACACCGTTCAGACAAAGGAAGGTAAGAAAGGGAAATATGGACATCTTGATATCCAAGCAATTATTTAGCCTGATTGTCTGCTCACTGAACTGCCTTGTTGTTAATTTACTTCAGGATCAATCAAATCTAACTGGAGTATACTCAAAATTGAAATCTTGAACATGTTTCAGGTAGCAGTACAACAACAGCAGCAACATCAGCAACAACAACAATAATAATAATCACCATCATCACCAAGCAGCATAATCATTATAATAACATAAATAATCACACACACACACACACAACAGGCCAAAATTATTAGCCCAACCATTTTGTGGTTAAAAAAAAAATACAAAAATTGGTAGAGAAAAATTTGAGAATTTTTGAGAAGTTAGAGAATTCAATTAGTATATGTGCACTTATTGAATAACAAGCCAAAGTATAAACATGATTCTTTCAATTTCTACCTACAGTACAGCAAAAAGATGAGTTTAACTGAAAAAATCACCTTAAAAATGACTTTCCTCAAAATAGCCTCTTTTGGCTTTAATTACAATTAAACAAATTATTGGAAGTCTGTCCAATCATTTTGCAAAGTGGAAGGTGAAGGGGTGGGAGTGAGGTGAAAGGGTAATTAAACTGAGTGAAATCTTTGAAAGATTATTTATCCAGAAAAGTACTCACTAAGATGAAAATCTTTTTACAAGAGAGGCTTAGCTCATAGGGCAACATAAAATTACAAAAGAATACAGGGCCATATCTTAAAAAATTATTTTAACAAGTCATAAAAATGTCCCCATTCCAAAACAATAAACCAGGACCTGGAAAATTACAAACACTCATAATCAAAACTTCAGTTTATATTCCATAGTTTATAATCATAACTTTAAATTCATCCACAGTGACAAAATGGCTACGTTTTATTGCATTTTGGAGTATTGAATTAATGAGTATTGGGAAAACCTGCAGGAATAGGCTTTTGGGACAGAGACAATACACCATCTCCACGAATACATGAATGTCTTGGGAGTTATATTACGCTTTTTCTAATAGCTTTTGACCCTGCTAATGTCTTTGCTGATAGCCACAAACTTCTGATGCCTTCATGCTGAGGTACCAAAGCCCCAAAATGGAGAGATCTTTTACAAAACAAAACATACAAAAAGTTTATCACCCAGAAATAAAATTATACAGAGATACATTTATTAAACCATGAAGTCACACTGAAAATTAACTGTTCATTTAGGGCAGTCACTTTAATTTGTATAAACTTGTATATGTTGATACATATTACCTTGCCCACATTTATTTAAAATATGCTGTGAATTTCTTTAAACTGTAGAATGAAAGTATTTGTTTCACCATGTTGCTATTTAAGACATAAACATCTTCAATTGTTTTGTCACACCCATAATGAGAAGTAGCACCTTATACATGAGTGTGAAATGTATGGCGGCTATGCTGTGCGCTGTTTCCAAAAGCAAACAAGCATTTTGGATGCCAGATGGGGTGTCTGCTTGTAAATTAGTATGTGTATGTCTGAGAATATATATACACACACATACAGTCAGTCACCTTGAGTGAACAATACTGATGTTCTCCTCCTGATTCACAATCTTGATTAAACAACACCATTCAGTTTTTATAATTTCTTTTACGTCTAAAAATAATTGAAGTAAAATCATAAAGTTTCAAAACATTACAAAAAGTTTTGAATGTAAAGTTAAGTCATGTGGGAAGATTATTTAGTAAATAATAATAACAGTACCAATAATGACAAGGATTAGTTTGGAGGTGGCAAGTCTTTAAAATCAACCTTGTAAGAAGCATTTTCTGCATTAGCGGTACACTTTCCCCGGGGATGCATTGTTTCTTGACATTTGACAGTAAACCAATTTCAAGCTCCTACAGTGTATAGATATGTACACGCATATGTATATTACCGTACTTGTATTACCATATGTATATGCATGTTATATGAAAATTGCAAGGTTAACTCATCATATTACTTAATAAAACAAGCCTTAAGTGCCATTTGACCCACAAACGTATGATTGGCGTTTCTCAAAAGAATGTGTAGAACATGTGGGCCTATTAGCAGAGGGCATATTAACTGCAGTAATCTGTGTTTCCCCAGAGGGTGTACATGTGAAGTATTTTAGAAAGCGTGCCTGTTGAGAGATCATTCTACAGCCTCTCGCCCCCATCACTGTACAACCTAACGCCCCCCCCCCCCCCCCCCCCTAAAAAAAAACCCCAAACCCCCTGAGGGGGAAGAAAATAAGAAATAAATAGCACAGTGAATCCAGTTTCCATCCTGCTGGGTCCACACATTGGCATCATGTACTGTTGTCAATTCCGCCACACTGTCGTTGCCAGGCGCACTGTTAATTGCTCGGTGCTTGGCCTCCTCCTGTTTCTTATTTACATACTTCCACACGGAGAAATCATACACAGCTTCTGTTTTCACTGCTATGTTAATGATTCTAAGATTTATATGCACACAAAAAAAAATATGCTTCAGCCTTATTTTTTTTTTCTCTCCTTGAAATATGCCTTCATACTTAGATGGAGAGCACTTTTTAAAATCAGAACTGTGGGGAAAAAACTGCTCATGGCATCTGAAAAAGCTTGAATATTGATAGGTCTGCAGTCCTTGAGCGGAGTTAAAGTATCTGATTTTAATGCCCATGTAAGCCCAATACGATTTTGAATGTGCCATGTTTGCATGTTGACCAGTTGTGCATAATCTCCTTTGGCGTCCTGCTAAGCGAGAACAAGGTACTTTGATGACTAATCCTCCAGGGGTTCTGAATCACGAACGGAAGCGGAGAGACGTCCAGCACCAAATGCATATTCAAACGTACACTGGACTGACAAAGGAAAGCATTTCCTCTATTGTTAAGCGAGGGATGATGGGGAATTTGCAGAGAGGATGGAGGACATTTAATTCAAGCTGTCCACATCACAGGGGCCTACCCGCCATAGCGGGGGGCTTCTGATTCAATCAAATACAAGCTCAGCAAGATGCTGTGGTCCTGGCAGCATTGGGCTGAGGACGAAGCACAAGTGTTGTGCAGCACTGACTACAAACATATGGACGTTCACAGGGTCCTTACAACAACCAACATCCCTACTTCACAGAAACCTTTGTGGTTTATTTTGATATATTTATGTATCTACTGAAGCTTACACTGCCAGTGCCAAAGGCTTTTTACCCGCCCCCAAAAACTCCTGTACATATCCACAGAATGTAGAAACAATTTAAACTACAAAATACGACCTATTTATTATACACATCAATGACTATTTTTAGAACCATCAACATTTGAAACAATGAGAAACCCATCGAAAACAGATGATATATTACCCACAAAATATGGGTCTACACAGAAGACAGTCAAGGCACTAATTTTGTTTTCATTTTACAGTTTATGATTTGTCATCAATGAAAATGGAAAATGTGCATTTTTAAAAAGTCTGGATTTAAAAAATGTACGTCATAAATCAATTTTATCAGTCTTTATTTGCTTTATTACAAAACAAACCTTGTAATCATTATATCTACTGTTCATTCCTTTTAAAGCAAAAGAAGGAAAGTAAACAGAAACAGCTTGAGCAGTGATCAGTTTAAAGGTACTGTTCCCCAGTTTCCATTTCACTGGATGTCACTAATTCTAAGTGAAGACATGCAATATCTATACTATATGACCAAAGATATCTAGACTCCCCTTGGTCTGGAGCTGTTTTTCATGGTTTGGGCTAGGCCCCTTAGTTCCAGTGAAGGCATCTTAATGGTACAGCATACAATCACATTCTAGATGATTCCTTGTTTCCTCAACAGTGTGGGGAAGGCCCTTTCCTGTTTCAGCATGACAATTCCCCCAGGGACACAGTGAGGTCGATATAGAAATGATTTCGTTGAAACGGTGTGGAAAAACTTGACTGGCCTGCACAGAGCCCTGACCTCAACTCTATCCAACACCTTCAGGATCAATTGGAAAGCCAACTGCAAACCAGGCCTAATCACCCAATCAGTGCCCATCCTCACTAATGTTCTTCTGGCTGAATGGAAGCAAACCCCTGCAGCAATTTTCCAACATCTAGTATAAAGCCTTCCCAGAAGAGTGGAGGTTGTTATAGCAACAAAAGGTGGACCAACTCCATACTAATGCCCATAATTTGGCATGAAATGTTCCATATCAGGTGTCCACACCATTCTCTGTTCTTGCATTCTAGCAAATCTGAGTACAAATTAGAGGGCATAAACAGCTGGCCCGGGACACCTGCAAGGTCATGCAGATTCTGGCTAGCTGGCCTCTAGCCAGCTAGCTAGCAGTGTGTGACACTTTATTCAGCTTGAAAAATGCAAATGTGGGCATGACTTTTAGCCTACATGACCAGTTGGCCAAATATAGTAACATAAAATACACTAGCTATCAACTAGCATTCCTCGAAGTAGGCCAAATCCTCCAAGAATCTCATTAATTTTAAGCTTTATTAATGTAGTTATTTTGACGAGTTATTTGATGAACTAGACAAAAAATAATTTGCTGACTTACCGGCTTTTCAGTCTCATCACGGTTAGCGTTTAAAGCCAGCTCAATAAACTGCAATGGCATATGTGCTGCTGAGTACAAGCCGGTTCAAACCCCTTTGGCAGAAGAAGCAAGTGTGCCAGAAGTGGAGAGGATTAATGATGTTGACTTCTATGGTATATTGCTAACTTATTCTCTGGCAACACAATAGAAAATAAAATTGGAAATTAAATTCTAATAAAAGATTAATTTAATTGAAATACTATATATTAATTATGCATTTACATCAAAATGCTAATTTTATGTTTTTGTTTCCATTGGCACCACCAGCATTAATGAGCCTAATGCCACTGCTTAAAAGAGTTTGTGTGACAGATTTTTCGTAAAATGGTATTTAAATAAATAAAAATAAGTACATTCATGGAGGCAGTACAGCTAGTGTCAGTGGGTGATCCAGCAGAGGGCAGTTTGACTTTCGATTAAATTTTCACCTGTCTTATGAAATCTGACTGCTTGACAGTTCTATACAGTGCCTTAATGGACTTGCAATGAGGCACTAAAGGATAGAACAGAAATGCAGGCCTCAAGCAGAGACAGACAAGCACCAGATATTTTTGGAGACAGTTTATGGGGGTGACAGGAGCTATCTTCCAATGACAGAATGTTTTTCTCCGTAAACAGAGCACTCAAAGCAAGCATGTCACCGAAAGGCAGACATCCTGGTTTGCCTTTTCAGAACTAGGAGCAAGGACAAAGTCGTCTTAAAAAACATTAAACCAGGTCAAGCTAACGACTTTTATTAAAGTGCTACCTTTTACTGTGATACCCAGGGACATGCAAAGATGTGTTGCTCAGCAATGTAGACTGCTGGTCAGGCCACTAATTGCCTGATCATAGTGATATGAGTCCAAATGATGCAGTAGATTTGCAGTTTTCCTCCTCAAGAGGGTACTTGAATTACTTCCAAGTTCTCCAGAACAAAGCCAGAAGTTTGAACGAGTAACATGTTAAATGCAAACACAACAGCTCGCTATTCAAGACGAATCTGCCAAACAAAGCAAGAATGGCGCATCCTCTTTTCTGTGTCTATATCCATTGGCATTGTCTGTGTCTGTCTGTCTGCGGAGAGACAGCGTCTCCAGACCAATTCGGCGGCTCTCCGTCCGGTAATGGAAGAACTGATTAACAGGCCAACGGCGTGCCGGCTCCTTTTTTCAATAGAGCTCGCCGGACTCCGAGGGTAGCGGCGGTTTTTTAGCCTCCGTCGAGCCGCGCAGCCGCGCGTGATGCTGAAAAAGGAAAGTTGTGCGGAAGTTATGAAAGTCGGCGGCTGCTCGGGCCCCTTTCGCCGCGCTCCGTCTCAGCCGCCTGTGACGAGGCGGGAACATTATGCGCCGGCTGATAAATGTGTACATCAAACAAGGGTAATATTATCGCCCGCGATGTGGAACCGTGGCGCCGCAGCCCCGGCCACGTTACGATGACAAATTCAAAAGAACGAGAGGGGGGGGGGGGGGGAAAGTAATTTCTCAACCCAACAGTTTAGGAATTGTTTTGGTCCTCACTGACCCCTCTTCCACAGCGTACATGTGTGTGATTCTGTGCGCGAGACAGAAAGAGAGAGTGAGAGGGGAAGAGAGGGAGAGGGAGAGAAGTAAAGCAATCACAGGAGACAGATGGAGGGTAGTGTACTGGCGAATGTCTCCATTTTGTCTTTCCATAAGTGGATAACAAACGGTCCATCAGACGCCTACCATTCACTTGTCTGGAGAAAAAAAACTCATGAAAACAAAAGCAATGTCCAATGTGCATTATGCCTTTGTGCCTGTTGATATTAACAGGGGAGAAAAACTATTATTCCCGGATCATTTTTCCTTTGCTTTTAACTCCCACTCAGACAATAATTCTTGCAGCTTTTCTGCCTTTTTCTCCTCAAACAAACAACACCAAATTGAATTTAGAGGTCTTCATGTGTCTCGCTAATGCAATCAGATTTTTTTTTCTAATTTGATTTTGATGAAAGGAAACCAGTACACCACTCATATTATTAAGTCGCTGCTCTTTTGTCCTGCGGAAGGCATAATCTTTTAATGGAAGCTGCTGGTGGAATGCTCTGTTTCATCCGGCCACAGAGATGCTGAATTCCACAGCGAGCGTTACACAAGCGAAGCAAGCCATTGTAAAAACCCCTTCCATTTGGCAATATTTAAAGCATTAATTAATAAATAAAAGGACTGTCCATTTTCAAAGAAAGAAGGCTTAGAGGCTTCTCCTAATCATTCAACTTTTCAGCACATTTGTCCCACTCAAACAGATGCGGTAATGTTGCAACACGTCTCCAGCATGTGTAGGTTTTCTGAGAGAAAGGAGAAAACCTAGGGGAAATGCTACGCTCAGTGGTTGACAGCTGTGTTCGCTGCTCTTTTAAATGTCAATTTCCTCCACAGTTTGTGAAGGACTTACCTTTACAAGTGTTCAGACTGCAGCTGAAAGTGGTTTCGTGTCAGGCAGCTGTGGCTGCTACACAAGCCGTCCAATCTCCACTCCCTCATCCACGACTACCGACTCCTTCACCCGAGCTTGCCAGAGTGGCTGTCATCTGTCGGGCTGCGGCCTCGACAAAGGTCAGGAAGACAGAGCCGTCTCGAACGCAACCCACCGACCGACTGCTGGAAGAGGTGCGGGACTTCAAACAGGAAGAGTGACACACTCAATAATCAAATGATGAACGGCACAGTAGAGGAAAATGAACGCCGAACTCGCAGGGACGGGGGTTAGAAGACTGTTAGGCCCTGCACATGCCTCTAATCCGTCACTTCATCCGCTCAAGGCACGCCGGATCGCAAAGGGGGACACTCCACGTTTAGTTGTCCTCATTGGGTCTGTCTAGTATTCTGCTGAACTGCAGAAAACCCGTATAGCAAAGCCTGCATCTTTACTCCAGCTTTCCTTCATGCATGAACAGTTGAAAATGATCAACCTCAACCAGCTTCACACAGAGGAACTCAAACTTCTAATAAGTAGGGCAATATCCTTTCTTTCAGAATAGGAACCAATCCGACAGTATCTCCAAATGTAACAATATCATGAAAGGGTGTTTATAACAGTAAGATTGTGTTTTTTATCAAATTATTTATTCAGAGTGACTTGCCTAAATTGTATGCATGCATAGCATTGCCTGTTTTACGTATTACAGATGTCTTTTTATTGAAGAAATTCAGGTAATAAGCATTGTCCGACCTGATATCTGAACCTGAAACTCAGTTTTGTAGCTAAACTGATTGTGAAAAGATGCTTTGTCAGTTCCCTGAAAAGGAACCTTTTTCTGCTTTATGAATTGAACCCATAAAGAGACGAACGCTACTTCCCAGCAAAATCATGAGCATTATTATCATAATGAAAAGGGCTCCACCGGATAATGTAACATGCATCGCATTTTGTCTTTCTAAAAAAAGGAATGTTAATGCTTCCCCGCCTTTATTCCCGCATTCTGACGACAAACATTTCACACCGCGTGTGCCGTTCATTTCTCCTTTTATGAACATCCAGCAACAGAACTCGCACGCCCACCGCAAAGACAGACACCCCAGACAATTGAACCGAGCGGCGTTCAAAGTGTGCATAAGTGCCGCATAAATAACTCCTTTAATGCATGAGTCACCGGCACCTGGGGGGGGGGGGGGGGGGGGGGGGGGTGGGAAGTGGGTGGGGGGGGAGGTTGCTGTACTTTACCCTTTCTCCTCCTCTGCTCCCTCTGTGATGGGACAGGAGGGAGAGGAGGAGACAGGTGACAGCTACGCAGACCCCGCTCTCTGAAGACGCTCGCCCGTACGCCCGCACACCCGCCAGCTCCCCCTCGGGTCCGCGCTGCTTCCCCTTCACCGCGAAAGACCGTCGGGGCGAAGGGAGAGAGCGGCGCACGCCCCCAGGTCCAGGAGCGCGACCCGGCTTTATGATGCTGAGCGGTAATGTTTCAGACTGAATTTACCGAAATGGCCTCTTCCTTTTTACATGCGCTCGGTGGCTCTTAAATGGTCAGTGACCATGACACAGCGAGATGAAATGGAGAAAAAAAATATGAAAATCCACAGGTGGATATTACCACAAGAAGCTCTGAAAATGTAGTCTACAATAAACACATTGACAGAAAAAGAGAGATAAACTACAACTATAAATGACCCTCAGAATACCATTGAATTTGATCATTTTATACTCCAAATATTCCTTCAAAGTGAAAATTAAATCACTAAAATGCAACTGTCAATATTGAAGTACATAAATTAAAAATACAGCATGCAATCATGGCATACAGTCAATGTTAGGGTCATTTGTTAACAACATTTATGAATGGTGATTCACAATTTACAATTTACATTTCTCATAATCCCCTAAAAAGTGCTTGTGATTACTCATATTGCCTCTAGAATGGATAACACAGCGTCAATGGTATGATTAAACTGTCCTGTGATTTGGAAATACCGCTAAGATTTACCATCCAATGTGTCAGGCCAGACACTAGACTGAATCAATCTTTTTTTAATCAATTGCCTGCCCCTTTTCTTTCTTTCTCTGCTCAGTTTGGAATGGGCCCACAGTACTGGTACCCCACGAACAATGCAGCTCAAGTATACGCTCTCCTCTGATACCCTCACCTGTTGCCTGGTAACCATTTTATTTTCTACAGACCGCACAGTCTTACAGGAGAGCAGCGCCATCATAAGTGGGGAGAAAGGTGGTAATAATTGTAGCAGGCCACAGCCGGGTGGGTGTGTGTGCTGTTGGGGCAGCGGCAACAATGACTTGCCAGATTCTTTGCACCCTCTAAGGGGCCTGGTATATTATTCTTTCAGAGGTCCCAGAATTCCTGGCTACTCCCATCTAGGAGATAACCAACCCCCGATAGTAAAAGTGGTGCACTTGAGCTCCTTGTGTTTTAGTGGGAGGGACTAATCTAGCAGTGACCCGATAAGCCCTGGCCAATGAAAACACACCCTTCCATTTGGGGGGGGCACTCCTGCAAACCCATAGCCATTCCAACTCAAAGTTGTGGACAGGTGATAGGCCTGTACGTGACTGGACAGAGGGCTCCATCTGCTTCTGTAACCTGCCGCATCGCTTTTTCTATATTGCTGCAGCAGCTTCATTGTTCCTCATCATACTCATTGTGATAAAAGGCTTATGAGAAAGTTAAGTAACCTTTTGATTAAAGCAATTCCACACTGCACGTTAAATTTAAGGGACCAACTTTTCTGTGGCAATGGCTGCGGTGAATAGTTCCGTTGCTAAGCTAAGCGTGTGTGCGTGTGCTCATTACTGATAAACCGAACACACTTCTGCGGCGCTAATACTTTAAACCCGTACTTGTCTGTACACATTTGCATTCTTTCTACGGTTGGTCATGTTGTCTCTTTATGGTCTCCTGCTCATTTCCAAAGAAACGGAGGGGCAAATTCTCTGAACTAAACTGCAGAATGCAGCATTGCAATCCTCTATTCTGACATCCGTCGATATTGTACTGTACTTTTGTTTACCATGTTGGTACTGTCTCAAACTGCATTAAACTTCTGCTCTTATATGTACGTTCGCTCCCAGATATCACACTTTAATGGCTCTTTATGAATTATACTTGCCTGCTCTGTGGCAGCCCCAGTTGTTTAATGCACAAGCAATATTATACACACTTTGTGTCCTTATGCTAGAGCGTTTGTGGACAGCTTCTTTTCTCGCAGTTTGTTTGCCCCAGCAGGAAGGGGAGCCAGTGCAACAGGTCACTCTAAGGGCAGCACAGTGATAGATTTGCGGGCCTGTCTCCAGAGATGAAGCTGAAATACCACATTTGAGTCACATATTGCTAAATGTTACCTAACGTTAACATTTGTATAACCACTGTTGTTGCATTTTTTATCAGCATGTTAAAGGACAGACGAGGTCTGAATCTGGGCATGTCTCCTGCGGCTGCCGGCAATCAGGTTCCTGCACATTTGATTTGCCCTTCCCCTCAACATTTTATTATTTATCTTGTTTTTGCTGTCAGACTTGATGTGAGCGCTTCGCGATTTGTTTCACCATGCTGTAATTTGCATTCTGAAGTCCAAATCGCTTTGCTCACTGAGCAGTCCCATCTTCATTCTTCCAATGCACGCTGGTGTGGGACAGGATTCCTGTAGGGGTATTCTTCAGTACTATAAATTGTTCCACAGGTTGGGGACTGGACATGTGGTGATATAGGAGGTCTAACAAAATGTTCATGAGTAAAAAGAAATAGACTAAAGTCATGGAGACAAATAAATAACACACTGAAGTGCCAAAGTGGACTAAATGAACCAAAGGTCTATCATTTCAGTGATCTGATAGACCCTACAGCTAACAGCTCACATATCTATAATAAAATAAATACCGCTATGTATAATAATTGCTATGTACAACAAATATTGCTCTCTGTCGTGAGAACCTCTGAATGTGAATGTCATGTCCTTGTGGATTTATCCACTGATTCCATTTCATAGGTAATGCATGGAAGCATACTTAATGAAGGCATGTAGCTCAGTAGATTAACATAATGTATTGGTCCTAATGCATCTTTACAGTCCTTCAATCTAAGGCTGCAGGATGTGTTTAAGGAATTGTGGCAAGTAACCAAATACATTGCACTTGAATGCAATTTGAACTGGTACTGTCCACAATCTACAATCTACAATTTAAACCATGGCACAGGAAAACTACTGATTTTGCATGTAAGGCACAATTTCGTTTTAAAAATAAATATGCATTCCTTACTCTTATTTCAACTCTTTGGTTTAAAAATAAAGATGTAAAGAATTATGGTACGTTTTTGTAAAAAAAAAATATTTACCCCAGGCAAGGCAATCAAATAGAGTGCACTTGAATTTGCATGACATGAAATGTTAAACAATTTCTGGCATTGATACTGAACCTAAATGGGTGACAGCGTGGGTGAGCAGTTTAGGAAAATCATTGTCACGACTGTGGAGAATATATGGTGAATCATGGCATCATATCCTCTCCTCCAACTTTGGAAACCCTCTCCCCTCCGCTCCCCTCCCTTCCCCTTATTTACCCCAGCCCCACCCCCCGGCACTGATCTCAGACATCATTTAGCTCGTGTAAACATTTAGAAACAGTACGTCTGCTATAGCCTGGTTGTTCAATGAGAAATCAGGAGTGGTAGCCGTCTGTTGAAACAAATCCATTGGCTTTTAAAATACGAGGCCTTTACTGACTGTTTCAATTTCTGTCAGCGAAGCAATAGCCCACTCATTTTGCCTAATGCAGTTACTTAAGATAAGGGGTTAAGAGGTTAACAGGATGGCTGATTATGCACAGGGTGTTTATACTCAAGTGCATGACCACCCTGGTGCACAGCTATACCTACTTCCATCATTTTTTTTTTTTTTTGCAGACATGTACATGTGTTCTGGGACCAGACATGTGTTCTGGGACCAGACCTTATCTCTTAAATAACCTTTCCTTTTAAGCAATTAATTTCATTAGTTCAAGCTGGACTGTACCGTTTGGCGATGGGAATGGGCATGTGATTATCTGAAAAAAGAAAGATTACCAGCAATGTCAAAGAAACTACATACACAAGGAAAATGAATGGTAGCAAACAATGATGTACAGCTAATAAACAAGGGACAAAATCCATATATGTAATCTATTCCCTTGTGAACGAGGGGTTAGAGTCTCCTTTTTGCTTTGTAATGCATGCTCTATCGTTCATGTGCTGCCCTACTACAGATCAGACCCCTGGGATTTCCAATAATAGCTTAATGTATGCACACGGCGATATCATTCTCAGCTGTAATACAGTGCTTTCGTATAGGGGCACAAAAGTGCTCTTGTTATCGGATAATATGGTCTCTAAATTTAATTCCTCCAATTGCTGCAAGGGAAATAAATGGCAGAGCACCTGATATACTTTGATAAATAGCTTCACTGCCTTAATCTGAACTGCCGCGGGTGAGATTTTTTAACGTGCAGTAAATGGTTTTTTGAGAAAACCATAGCTGGAGCAATGAGGATCGTCCAGATACAAAATGTGTTATCAGTCTCATTTTTAGAGGATAGCCTATATTAAACTACCTTTTGTTACTCCAAATCTCCATCTTAGCCTTTTATCCACATGAAGTGCACTTTCCTTAGAACATTTTGTAGAATTACAAAATATACTGATTTAATGATTAATAATGTGAAACTTCAGATACAAAAGCTTCACTGAAAGCAGTTGGTAAAGACCAATCTCCAATACTTAACAGGATGTTTAATCAGGAATTCATAGTGATGCTGCTTTTAAAAAGTCAAACATGAAACTTCTTAAAGTATGAATAATCACCATAAGTGTCTCAGTATACATTATAGTAAATCATTTATTTGTATGTTTTTGATTTATATAGAAAAACGAGTATAATGCTTGCATTGTGTCATAAAATTATACTACAATCCAGAGCAGGCACACAGGCACGCATGCACACACACATGCACACAAAATCAGTATTGTCCCAAATGAATGCAAAGATGTTTAGATGCCAATGGGAAAAACACTGCAACAAAATTTGATTTAAAACACAGATCATCCTGGGAGTCAAACTATTCAATGGAATTTAGCAAACCAGTCCTTATTTTCCACTGAAAATAGCCCGTATATATACTGTGTGTTAGGGTCTGCTCTGTTCAAAGGCAGCCAAAAGAAGCTAGGCTATGGATACTGTGAACTGAGAATGCATTCCTCATGCAGTCACTGCCTTGACGTCCTGACAAATAAGCATTTGCTGCATCCTGCCCTGCAATTTTCCCTTTTATTTGTATTTTTCATCAGCCTAATAAGCTTCTGGGTTTGCTGTGCGAGAATAAACAAGTAATGCTTGCTCTTTCAGTCCACTCGGTGTGCCGTGTGATAATGGAGACAGTGATGAAAGTGCTATTTCTCCTCAGCCCAACATAACAGGATTTATCTGTTACCTGTTATAACAATGAATTTTTTTTCTCATTAAGATGTAAATGTCTTTTACTGTGTACACATGTTAGCAAGAACCACACACATGCAGGCATACACATACACACGCAAGCACACAAAATTAATTAAAACCCATCAAGGCTGAAGTTATCATTTTTTTTATTCCCGCCTTGATTAAAAATACAAATATATTGGAAAACACAATGAAAACTACTAAGTAAAGGTTGAGAAAGGCATACATGCAGTGTTATAGAAATACAAACACTATTTATTAACAGTCAATTTTACTTTAATTTCATTTTACCTCAAATATTTATATATAATATAGTGTCATGCATTATAAATACAGCCAGGTTTTGTGCTTATAAAATTTCCCATACACTGCATTATGTACAGAATACTAATAATGCCCTCAATAGCAAGTGTACCTCATATCTATTCAACTAACATTGGTAAAAACTCACGCCTGACCAAGAAAGTATTTTTCTGTTGTTTTCATATTAATCAAACCGGCATTCTAGTCCTTTTGTTCTTAGAAACCCAAAGCTGTTTGCCATAAATTTTATCCCTGAGCAAACAGAATATATTGCTGCACAGAATGATTAAAAGTTCCACACAGATTATGTGATGGGTGCGGGTGAGTTATTCTATAAACAATCTAATTAGGTGAAAAGTATTCAGAAGAACAAAGAGGCTTTTACTCCTTTAATGGAAAAAAACTTTTTATTTAAGCTGTTAAGTGCAACATACAGCTTTTTAATTAATAACTTTCATAATTTTATCACAATATTTACAGTCC
The DNA here is from genome assembly GCF_013347855.1 of Anguilla anguilla. Classification (NCBI taxonomy): domain Eukaryota; kingdom Metazoa; phylum Chordata; class Actinopteri; order Anguilliformes; family Anguillidae; genus Anguilla; species Anguilla anguilla. Next base: position 11,110,763 of record NC_049210.1, on the reverse strand, counting down.
ATAATTGGGTCAGACATTCACAAACACAGCATGTTTAAAGATATATGATTAGTGAAGGGAAGGGGAATTATTGCAGCATTGTATTGAGGGGAAATGCCACAAAAAGGTTATAAGCAATGAGGGGGAAGGTCTAAAATTGAAATGATCTTATAATAACTTGGAAATCTATTTTGTAGTTTGTTATAACCAAAAACTATTCATGTATGCTGTAAAACTGTGACTTCACAAAATAATGGATGTGCTTGTATGCCCCTTCACAATCATGACAATGTTCTTGATTTTTTTGCAGAGAGGGAGGAGTTTGCAGATCATTAAACAACAGGATGAAGTCAATCATTTCAACGGAACAATCCATACATACTTTATAAATGAGCCATTTTTATGACCTTCTAACGACATATAGATTGACATTAATTCTGCTACCCTTATGCCCCATGTTTGGGGGATATTATGTTGGTGATTGCAGCTTTAACCTCAAATTCTAACTGTGGCTTTTTTTTTTTTAAAGTGCACTTTGATAATTCTGCGAAATCTTTTTAATTCCACATCCATGCGATGTCCATGACAGCATCAACAGAATTTGTGCATGTAATTTCACTTGACAGATTGTAGTGTATGATATATTTCTTTTACATGGATTCCATGATATTCTCTCTATATATATATATATATAAAATACATCAATATAAATATATGGACATGGTATAAAAACCATAAATGCAAATGAGTATAAAATGATTTATGCTATTTTGCTGGAGATATCAGTACCCTACACACTGCAATGCAACATTCTTGTGGACAATTCCATCTGTCTTTAGAAAGACACCCAGTGCAATTTGAGACTACGAGGAGAGCCAAGAAAAACATGTTTGTGGTCACAGCTGTGAGCAAAATAATATCAAATGGTATTCTGCCTTGCAGCTGTGAATAAACAATGCGGTTAGCTTCCGTTTAATACCAATAATTTCATAAAATGTGCATAGTGGCAAAATTGCAGATTTCTTTTCAGGACAAAAGTGAAAACAGCTTGTGAAACGACAGAAATGACTGCTCCGTATGTGTGGGTCAAGGAGGTTAAGGAGCCATTTTTTTATTCCCTCCGAACCAAACTACAGCAACGTGTCTGCAAACAGCATTTTGCATTCGGTGCATAAAAGCAGTGCTTTATTAGACGTGAGCAATGAACCGGTCTGACAGACTGACTGCAGTCACCACACTACTGTTTAATTTTCTGCTCTTTTCAACTCCAATATCAGCAAAGGCCGTTGATGGAGAGTGGTAAACACGGGAAATATTAATCTAATTATTTAATCAAGTATGAACTTCAATTTGATAAACACAAATTTCGTCATTTGTTTCCATTCTGCTTTTGTCGAAATGCATTCATAATTAAGGTTAATTATGAGGCCCCATTTTATGCTAAATGATTACAAAGCTAGTTTAGAATAATTGAGTTGTTTCCACTCAATACGGGATGAAATAAGTCATAATTACACAGAGCAAGAGATTGTGACTGTTGACAGAACAAACATTGGTATTAACCATGTCACTACACAGCTGTTTTTAACATTCATTTGAATTATGCTAAATTATAGAAAATAGTTTGGTTTCAGGTGATGCTTTCGACTAGTTTATCCTCCCACATGATTTCCATATCATTTTTCAGAGTAAATCAGGAGAATAGGAAAAGATTGTTTCCGACCACGACATGGTGTGCAATGCATGTCTTTGGACAAGATTTATGCTACAGTAATAATCTGACCATTCCGCAGGGGTACATAATTTAACGTTACATCATGACATCACTCTGCGCATTGCCAATCAGGAGCCCATGCCCTTCAACAAGACGGCCAATCAATGACAATAAGGAACAGGGAACACAGACACATTTCAGGGTCTGGCCCACAGAAGAGCTAGCTCAGGGGCGGGCTTAATGTCAGTACATGCGTGACAATTTCCCTTTGTTGTGCAGCGCAGAAGAAGAGGTTCTTAGCAATTAGCCGGGGAGACCGACATCCTACACGGCAAACCTCTTGTTATCTCCGCAGCTGAAGGCACGCCGTCCTGTCACGGGCGCGGCGGGTTGAGCTGACGCTTTCCGAACAGAAAACAGGCGGGTTTTTGGAGCCCCTACTTTCCAGGGCCTCGCTCATTCCTCACTTGGTTTCGCGACAGCCAGGGCGCTTCTGGAACGCGTCTGTCACACGGAGAGGGGAAACGGGGCCGCGCTCGGAATGCGCAGACGGTCCTCAAAACGTAACCCTCCAGACCGCTCCCTCTCCTTAATGCTTACGTCCGCTCGCTGCGTCTTAAGACCGGCTCTGCGGCAGACATGGCTTTTCCCGAAACATTGTGGGGGCCATATTGAGACTTCACAGTCCTTCAAAAATGTTCTGCAATTACTACTCCTGACACACCACGCACAAACAAGTCGCCAGTTCTCATCAGTCGTTGCCTATGATTGGCACTAATTGTGCTCGTAACTTTGTGCGCCCGGCACTGTGTAAAACGGTGACTGGTTCGGGGTTGGGTATGAGGCGGGGGGAAGGAGTTTAGGTTTGCAGGCCTCCCTGTCGAGACATGGTGGAGCAGCTGTGACAACAAAGGCACAACCGGAGCTTCAAAATTGAAGATAAAACAGGAAGAAATGACTTCTTACCTCGGTATTTCAACAATCCTCCACCTGATGCTTCCCCTGATGTCAAATCGATTCCAAAGATGCCATAAGGCATCTCTGAGTTTATCATCATGTACCTGGCACCAGATGTTTTATGGTTTTTAGAAATGAAAATGTCATCATTCTGTCGATAAATATCCACAGCCTGGTCAAACTTTCAATCACAAAACCATTAGGCCTATACGATAAAAAATATTCAGTACAATCAATGGCTCAAAAACCTGTGGACCAATCAGAGTAAAATAATTTAAAAACAAATACCAGGCAGAAGAGTGCAAAAGCTATTTGGCTCATGACTTTTACAAATCTTCTATGATATTACTTTAAAGGATAATTTTAACTTTTTAAACTTTTTTTGTCCTGCGTGTTCCTTCCACTCATAAATTCAGCCAGCAGAATTCACTAATTATGCATATCTCTTGGCAGAAGAATCGCACTAATTAGCAAATCCAGGTACTTTGGAGAAAATACTTTCTGATCATAGAATTTCAAACATAATATAGACTACTCAAACCATGAAAAATAACCGTTTTAATTTGCCGGCACTAGTCATAAACAAACCAACAGTAGCAAATGTAATAGTAGCATCCAGCAGTCAGTCTATAAGGTGAGCGAGATGGAGTTAACCTCCTGAACGTAAGGCAGGAGTAGTGCAGAGGTCTCCAATGTCTTTCCTCTTTGTCATACGCTTGTCTTTCTCCTTCTCTCAGCCTTGTGCTCGGAGGGTATATTACACTGTTTCAGTTCTCCTGTTCAACATGCCCATTTCCCCCAGCTAGGACACTGTGGTTTGTGGTGTTCCTAACTACGTGGTTTCACTCACACGACTGGCGGTAATACACGTGATCAGTATGTTCAAATTGCCCATTTGAGAATCCCCAGTTGTCACTTGAGAGCACTGTGGTAGGGCGGCTGGGGTTCTGGACCAAAGGAATTCAAGGCGCAGTTGCTTCGCAAATGACAAATTATTGTGCCTAATGATTCAATCAAGCATATAATGCAAGTACTCATCCAGCAATATTTCATTGGTTATGGTTTAAGGTTTGGGAAATAGATTGTTTCAGAAAGCCTGTTTTTTTTTTAAATTGTGAAAATAAACACTACATTTTGAGAAGGGCCTTTCATGTTGATTCTCATACATGTAGACAGCCGCTCCATTTCATGGGCCAAGCGGCGACGGCTTCACGCCTAAGGCACGTAAATAGTAAGAACGCCAAACAATCAGAGGACGCTCTTATACCGATGAGTCTAATTAAGTGCGTTTTTATGAGGAAGAGAGGTAGCCCGCAGATAGGGGAGTAGGAGGAACAAACGGTTGGTCACACCTGCTCTGATATTTACAGGAAGGCCTGCTTGGCATTAAGAGGAAGTGTCAGGGGTGGAGCAGCCTGGCACAACAGGCCGCGTTGCGCGTAGCTAACTCCTGTGAGCGGTCTCCCCCACACGAAGCCCGATGGTAGGATTCGAGGCACGTTCGCCCCGGGTACAGCGAACAAATGTCAGGTCGTCGTGCAGCGGCCCAGAGCTGCTGCCAAGACCCGGCGAGTCATTATGTCCACAACACATTTATTCATTTATTTATCATTTCATTGTGATGGCTTGTGATCTAGTGGGGAAACTGCCTTGATGACAGGTAGGGATTTTGTTTTGAAGCCGTGCCTTCAAAGAGAGTGACGGAGAGAAAACTAAATATAAATCAGATGTATAAATATATAAAGGACCCTATTCTTTTGCTGGTAGAGATGTAAATCATTGAAAGAACTGTAAGGCCATGTTCCCCTCGGTTACCTGAGGCTGTAATAGACCGCTTTCCGTCTTCATCTGCCAATTTCAATCAGAGTTTCTGACCAGCAGCTTTTAGCTTTATACAACACAGGATTTCTCTAATCCCACAGTGAGCTTCACGGCCAAATTGTACCAGACAAGGCAACATGGCAATCAATTACGGGCATGACGGGCTAATTTTGTCAATAGAGAAATCACCCGTTGTAATTCCTTTTCCTGGTTCTAGTAACGCAGTCATGATGTCCTCAATAAAAGTTAAGAGCATTTACATTACAATGGCGGCAGAATCCGTAATTGTGCAATTACTGGAATGTCAAAGTTAATTTTCCTGAAAAGGGGCAAAGAATTCTTCACTTCCTGTGGAGGGATACCAACAACATAGGAATCCAGATAGAAACGAAAGATTGCTCTCATTAACCTCGGATACTGTATTCAGCTAATGGACGTACTGTCATGCAAATGCTCAATGCAAGTCACAAAAGATAAGAGGAGCTATGAATGCTGCTCACAAAAGCTCATATTGACTAAAAGCACTTTGCATTTCTCATGAATTTTTAACACAAAGGAAGATCCCATGGTAAACAAAAACAACTGTCCTGAAAACAAATCAAGATACATACACACACACACACACACACACACACGTATATACATACACACACACACATATATATAAAGCATACTATCTATCTATATCAATTATATATATATGTATAGTTTTTTTCAAGCCACTGTCGAGAGAGAAAAATAATACAACCACTTCCACATAACCATGCATTGCTGCCACAGAGCTTTTTTCCTTGGATTCGTCTGACATGAGCTCTGCCAAGCCCCAGCCAATTGCTGCATTTCAGTCCACTGAAAGATAATAGCAGTCACGTTCCACTGCACTGCACATGATGACTCCAAAAAAGAAAAGATAAATAAATAAATAAACACAGTAGATATGCTAATTACAAAGAAAAGACAATGCTACATGTTCAAAAACAAATTTTCATCTTCATGGGGGAATAAATTACATTTTTACTGTTACTGTACGTGTTCTGCAAAATAAGGTGTAAGGTGATTAAAAACAAAATGACCAGAACAGTAGTGTTCATTTGCTGTATGAAAAATGACCTGAAAGGTGAAGCTAGTTGGCTCTGTTTGCCAGTGTAACAGTCAGCCAAAAAGAAGTGCAACAGTCAATGATAGATTCAGTAATTTAGCCAGCATCTGCTTGAGCATGCTCATAACAATGTAGAGAGAATATTTCCTGCTGCAAGCCAAATAATAACATCTTCAATTATCGCAGGCAGGGTCTAGGGAGACTCCTGCCTCGCTAGATAAAATTGCCAAACAATTCAAATGGCTGCTTCTACCTGAGACATTCCTGCACCGGAACACAGTTTGTATTCTGCTGAGGCCATTCACCATTTCTGCCATTCCCAACTTTTCTCGAGCAATGCGTTCGGCACAGAATGTATGACAAACAGCAGGACAATAAGAACATCCTGTTCTTTGGTTACTCTTCCTCCTGAGTTATGGACAAACATTACCGGTGGCTGGCAGCAGAGGAGCAATTGCCTTCTACCTACAATAAAACCACGGTCGAAAGTGAGGCCTGGTCAATGTGCAAATGATAGATTTTTGTTTGGAACCCTGACTTGTATAACTTCTGCTCAACGACCACTTTTGTGAGGGTTCTACAGATCTGCAAGTCTGTCATGGTTTGCAGATATTTTACTATGGAAAATGAACTGCATTCATCAAGGTTTTTGACATCGGAAAGGTCACCATGGTCATACGTCAGGAATGGCTTACATCTAAGCACTAAGTTCTTGACATGTTTGCGCATACGTATTTACATTTTGGGTCACGAACCTTCCAAAAATAGAGACAAATAAGTGCATGCCCTTCTCTTTCCCCCAAAGCAAGGTTTAATGAACCAATCTGTTCTTTGTCAGGGCTCCATATCACATGCCTGGTGGAGGCACAACCTTTTTGGATTTGGTGCACACCATTTACACTTTTTCAGTCCTTTGCAATTAATTCCATTCTGATCCTGGGTCAGAATTTATGCGGTTGCTGGAAAGATCCTAACTACATGTGCACAAAAACTGAATAAAAAATGAAACCCAAACATCTGCTGAAAGGCAAAGGTTAAAATAATTCATCCAAGAGACCCCCTCCCACCGCCCCCCAACTACTGAGTGCCTCAGCTACCTTCTGCGCCTCCGTGTTTGTGCTTGTGTCGTTTGCCATCTGCCCACACTGACAAAACAACACTTGATGCTACCTACAGAGGGATCTTAATATTTTGGAGGGAACTTACTCCCAGCAATAGAAGTGTAATCAGGCATGTAATGATCCAGGAACATTTGCATTTAATCCATTTGTAAGGGCGAGGACATTAACAGCTGCAATAATAAGAGGTTTGTTTGTGCCTAGAAGTGTACAGACTGAGCTGATGTTTTTTTATAGATTTTGTTCCTTGAGCCCAGACTCAATGCTGCCCAAAACAAGTGCTTCCTCGTACGCATGCACACATGCACATGCTCAGCTGAAAGAATATCACTTTGATTCCCCTGAACATATCAACCTTACAGGATTCTTAATCACCAATATCCTTAAAGACTGACAGGCGATCAGCAAGCTTATGCTATATACATACAAGAAGCTACTTTAAATTTCCTATATGGTGCAATAATGTGATGTTTGAGAGAGGTACAATTCTAATCCTGAACATCATTTTCTCTTTGAAAAAAAATCACCCCAATGTCTGAGACATTTACAATAATCCCAGAATGGTCTGCTTCATATTTTGGCCAAATGAACCAGGTGACCTGGGGATTAAGGTTCTCTCTACACATCACAAGTGTGGAACTTCCAAGCTTCAAGTGAACGACCTCAGCCAGGGCGTGGTGTGGGCGCTGTAGGCGAACCCTGTGGCACTAGGGCAATATATTAGTAATTGCAGACAGAAAAGCTGAACCTCCTTGCAGTAATAAGTAAAGTTGCATAAAATGGGCGAGTAATATTTAAATGTAAAAGTGATAGTCTGTAGCTTGAAAATACAGCTGAAGCAAGAAACTCGTCATGTGCAGGTTCCATTTTAGGACATGTACCCTGCTGCCTCCGTTGTAAATACGTCCGATGAAACTACCTCCTATGCAATGGACAATACCCTACATCCTAAGCAAGGTCCCCCCTAATGTGTTTTGCAGTGAGCAATTGAGTTTTTCAGTATGGAACAGACCTTGTTGACCTCGAGGCTTGTCCCCCTGATAACCTCTCTTCCAGTTTGTGGATCCCATGTCCGGCTCTGCCACTGTTGCATTTTTATCGAAGCTGTTTATTGATCTGGCCCCTCCAGGTATTCCCCCTCAATCAGAAGATCCTCTCTGCTAACACAACCACTGGCTGCCACAGTTGCGATGTCAATACAGGGGAAAAACCATTTAAAAAGATGGCAACCGGTTATAAAAAGATATTTCAGGCCATAAGAGTAGTCAATCTTTTTTTTTTGTCTTGCCTCTAGCAGGTCTTCTGCTAAATCTTTTTCAAATTGAGCGGCAGATACAGTTCCACCTGAACTAATGGTTTATTAATTTAATTTCTAAATCAAATGGAAAAGATGTCTTTGAAGTGAAAGAAGACAAAATAGTACCGCACAGGGTCTTCGGCAATCTTCAAGGCAATTTCACTGCTAATGCAACAGCAATGGCTGTCTGATTTCAATGCTTAAGACTGTTGTGTTTTAACTGGGTTTAACAGAAATATTTAATCCTCTTTGTACGAAAAATAATTGAAATATTTACATGAACGTACAAAAATGCGTAAAAGACACATCCTCTCAGCTCACCAGGGTGTCTTCATCCTTTTAAAATGTTCATTTCTGAACCATAACTAGTTAGGTTTTTAGGTGTAATATATCTAAATATTTAATATAAATATTTAGCCTTTTCAGATTTTACATTCATAAAACAAGGATACAGCATTTGACATATGTCTCACATTCCAATGGCTTAAAACTAACCTAATTTGACGTGCTGCCTCGCAGGATTCGAGCATGCAGTTTGCCTTGCTCTGTATTCTTTGGTGTTACTTTTTTGTTACTTTTTATTTACCACACCCCACGTAAATTCCCGCATTAAGCAGTGCTCCATTTATGTCACCCCTTATCCACATTCCAAAATCCAGCACATCACTTCAAAGCCACATAAAGTAACTGTGATTAGGCCATTGCTCTCGACAGTGCACGCCACACCCGACTTCCAAAATTTAGAACTAATCCCGTGGTGAGAAACGCATCGCACATTCCGTGCCGTCAGTGAGATTCACACCATCCTTGAGTCACTCATTTAGCAAAAAAACATGACTTTATCTGGGGCGGCGTGGTGCTGGAAAACCACTTTCCGTGTTGTTTTTTTCCCCTCGAAACACGCTACAGTAGCCCCGCTTTCGTTATTCACACCACGCGTACTCATTTAGCCTTGGGAAGAAAAAAAACAGTGAAAATACAGGTTTTTAAGAGTTTGGGAAAGCAAACATATTCCTTCACTTTGTCCCTCGGGGATTGATTAAGGAAAAAAAAAATGCTTAAAAAAAATTATCGCTCCTCTGCTCTCGGTACAAATCAATTCACCTTCTCTCTGCTCTATCAACATTCATCCTCCAGGCTGCAAAAATCCCTGCTTTGATCTTATTTCACTCAGTTTCTTCCCTGCTTCCAGAATCAGGCAAAAAAAAAAAACCCTTTTGAGTGTCTGAGCATTTCCCCTATACCCCCTTACCATTATGTGCCACCCCCTGTTGCAACCTCCTCAGACCCCATCATACTGCTTAAGTAATAACAGACCTCCATTCCAAACTTTAATTGTTTGCCTTCTCTCTGGCGGAAGTAGCACTTAATGCCTGTCGAACATGGCATTAACATGTTCCTGACCTGCGAGCTGAAGCAGAACCGAATCTGTGACCGAACAGAATGGCGAAGCAGCCCAGACTAAAAGCAGCTGGCGTGAGCGTGGGATGAGCTGCGTAAACGAGAAAAGAAATCCCAACCTGCGTGCGGGTACCCGTGCCATCCCCGCACGGGCTACACGACGCAGTGGACTCGATGGACGCTGTGTCCTTTGGGCACAACATCTCATGCCCCGTTCATTTCACCACGCATTTACTACCTACATCATTTACAGAAACAGCTTTAAATCCAGGTATCGGAGCTGGATTTTAGCTGAACTGGTTTTCGGTGTTGGACAGCACAGCAGACTGGGGTCCATTTTCAGGGCGGCTCGCGCTGATGCTCTGTTCGTCGTGGTTAGCATTCTGCTCTGAAATAGCTCATGAAGTGATAACGTGCAGTACGTGCCCTGAACATGCATGCAGTGCAAGGGGCGCTACAACGTAACGCCATGATTAAATGCTCTAAAGAGAAAACTAAGCTGAAATGATTAGATGCATTAAGCACCCCACTAAAGCATGTTTTTCCCTGGAAAACTGATGTAAATGGATTGGTGGTATTGATCTTTTCCCCCCTTTTTGTTTAGTGCATCATTGATGACTGATTGTGTTGTGCTTGAGTGACTTTGAAAATGGTATAACTGCTACATAACTGCATACTGTAAGAACTTGTTTAATTTCAAATATGGATAAGAAAATGTTTTATCTCTGAAATACCCACCAAGCAACCATGGGCTATGCCAGAGCAACTGGTGCTCATTAGTTCAGTTTTAATTTTTGTGACCATGGCAGATCTGTTGTAAAGCAGAACACCGTTTGCTGACAAATTATCGAGCTAGATAATTTATGAAACCTCATTAAACACATTTTTCTGTATTAACTCACATACTTGTTTCGAAGATTAAGCCCAATTGGCACTTCTCATTATCAGTGCGGAGAATACCCAGAAATATAAATGAATTCTCACAATCGGAGAAATTTACGGTTGGTAACACAGAGATTAAAATGAAAACATTTAATTTTAATGAGCGTAATTATTATAAGTCTAATTTGCCTGGTGAGAGGAAGAGTAGGAACTGTGACTCGTCCTGAGAAAAGGCCGAGCCCTTGATTACAGTCCTCTCAGCGCGGTGGCGTTTCAACATGTTCATACCACTTTCTGGCTATTTTTGAATATCTCTCGGCTTTCTAGGGCGGATATGTTAATGGCTCTCGAGGTTTAAATGCATTTTTCTGCCCGCGGAAGAGGACGCTCAATAGGGCCTTAATTGTGTAAAATTATGTCGAATGCTGACAGGTAGCAAACTGCAAACATCAGCTTTATGCATGTTAAATGTCCTGCCCCTGAGCTATGGCTCAACTTACTGCCCCCACATCAGAGGACGGAGGGAATGCATCCAGCTTAATTTCAGTCTCTTTGAACACTAACCGCACCGGTGTTACAGTAACGTCAATTTCCCCAAAATTTAGACTGTTTTGCCATTTATTATAAACTGTTGTTGTTGTTGGTTGTTGTGGTGGTGGTGGTGGTGTGTGTGTGTGTATACATATATATAGACTGTATATAAGATTTATATACATATACATCACCAATTCCCATGTCATTAGAGCCAGACCATGGTGTGCTTAGACGGCCCAGAGGCCCACACATTATAAAGAACAACTGAGTTCCACAGGCGGCTGGTCCAATGTGCTGTATAATTTGGCGCTGATAATCCCATTTACCGGCGACTTGTGGGGTGGATTAATGATCCCGGCGGGAACGGCAAGGTCTCGGAGAGGACATTTACAAGTGCGGAGGAGCCGGGGAGCCCGGCGAGCCCCGCCAATTAGCGCTAAAACACATAGGGGTCAGCACCAACAGGAAAGGAGAGAATAAATTGGAAAAGCGAGCGCTGGAGCGTAAAAGACGAGCCGGGGGTAAGGCTCCATTAGTTTTACTGTGCGCTTAAGGTCAGTCCCAGATGGGGGACATAATATTCTGTTGTTGCTGCTCATTCACGGTGTCAAACCTCGTTCGGCAATCCCTCCGTTGTTCTGAAAAGAAGTAGAAGAAAAAAAAAAACTAACGTCAAATCGGTTTTAACGCAACTCAATTTATTAGGGGCGAGGAGTTTGGAAGTGTGACGAGGACCGGGCCCCTAGGCGGGAACGTCCCCGGGGTGTGGGGGGCGAGGTCAGGTGTGTGCTGCCGGGGCGAGAGAGAGCACTTTCCTCCCCAGGACCGAGGAAATGAGGAGATCGATAGGAGCGCGCCCGCCTGACACCGGTGACAGCCGCGATTTGTATTTCCTTTGTTCCCCCGCGCGATTGAAATCAATCATGAGCTCCGTGAAGTGTTCAGCGCATGATTTTTTCTTCTTCTCCGAACTCCATCCTTCCCACTCGGCCTCCCTTCTTCGTAATATCAGTGAATGAAAAAGGGCCGTAAAGCTAATTCGGTCATTAAATCATTTAAAATGCCATATTCAATGAATAATTACACGTATCATGAATAAACCATTTGAGGTATAATACCCCTCGTGCGGTTTCTCTTCCCTACTCTTGCTCCCGTCACTCTCCAGCACTGCATCCTGGGTACGCGTGCTCGGTGGTCTGGGTTTACAGGGTTTACACTGGGTATGCATGCTTCCCGCCTTGCTGCCGTGATTGACAGGCGGCGAGGGAGCAGACAGGGTGTCAGGGAGCAAGGCTCTCATCGCTCGCTATCTGCGCGAAACACAATGCTGCCCCGCTGCTGTCCGGGCCCCGCTTTGTTCGTCCAGACAAAGTTGTCGGACACGCCGCGCCCTGGCCCCGGCTGCGCCCCGCTTCTGTAAACCACCCGCCGAAACTGAGCTCTATGCCCCCCAGACGAAACCCCTCCCCGGTACTGTCAGAGGCTCTGTCAAGAGTCCAGGCGTGTCACCGTACTGATGTGCCACCGCAGCTAATAAATCAAAGGAACTGACAGGCAGGTAGGTTAGCGGAGATTCTAACAGCTTAGTGGTTGACACGTCTGGGTTCAGATGGTCGCCAGGGCAACTAGACGTATCGGGCATTACATCACGGACCGACTTCCTTTCCCTGTCATTACGGAAGCTTACATAAAGGCACTTTGACTAATTAAGCCATTAAAATAGGGGGAAAGGACTGGTAATGCACACCGATCTGCGCGAATGGTTAGCGCCGGCATCATTAAAGTAAAAAAGCATACCGCATTACCCCGTTTCACAGGCAGGCTGATGATTGCTCTGACATCATACCAGCATGAATACCAATGCCAGTGAAATGGCTCTTTGTGGGAGGGCTCACTTTCTGAAACATTTGTTTGGAGAGCACTCACATAGTGCATATTACATTCATTTTACAGATGCTCTTATCCAGAGCAAATTACAACATGCGGTGCCGTACGGTAAGCAACTCCTGAACAGACACTTAACTTTTAATATTCAGGAAAATGGTTAGTCTATATTTTACCCACGCAGACAAGTCAAATAAGTACAACTTGCCCTTGATAACTTGTTTGTCAGCTGGGGTCTGTGAAAGTCACTTATTTTTCAAGGTGCGCAACATAATATTTTTCAGGAAGCAGCATAATGAAGCAAAAAACAACAGTGTCTACTCGTGTATAACAAAATGTTTTAATGCATCATTTGATGCGTTAATTGATGCTTTTATTCATTAACAGAGTCGCTAAAGAACAGCTTAAGCCTCCTGCTTATTAGCTCGCTACAAAACAAATTTTTGAGAAATCAAAGAATCATTACGCTCATCACATTATTTTTATGGCACACGCGCACATTAGTTACGTCATGCCCACTTAAAAATTAGAACAGTGAAGTAAAATGGCAGCCAGCCCCACAAGTAGGAGTAATTTGAATGTACAAATGTTCAAGGGGTGAGTTATCCAGGGGGAAGTGATTTTAACATTGTGTTTATTATTGTCAAAGTGGTGCCATGCATTTTGGCATTGTCGCTGAAGAGTTTTACATAGCACAGCACTGACACAATTTGCATAAAACAGACTTGCATTAAGATGGACAGTTACATGAGGGGGACTTCTCGGGTCTGCTGATGCCAATATTGCGACTGTACTGTCCTGACATTGTACGAATAAGAGCCTGAGTGAAAGTGCATTACATAAATGAGGCTGCCCATGCAAGCAATCATTTCAATTGAGGAGACAACACTGAAATGGCCCTGGGCTGAGATGCAATACAAATATGGGAAATTGTTTAAAAAAAAAAAAAAAAAAAAAATTTACTGTATGTTTCCGAGCCATTTGCAACAGGCAAACATCATTCTAATATGGAGTACCTCAGTATTTTTCTGGTGCATTAGATCAAACAGATGTGACTGATCGGTGTGGTTTAGGTGAGCACTAAAAACAGCTTAGGTTTTTTTGTTTTTTCTCCTGCACAGCGCACACACAAAAGCTTTGTGTATCTCAGGACAGGTTATGAGCACGAGCCACTATTCCTGCCTCACAGTATATCCGAAATCGCTCCTGTGAACTGGGTTTCCCCAGTTTTAATACAGTAGATGGTAGTAATACTCTCTCCGGAGACTCCCTGTGAAATATACTTCGGATGTCTTTGATCACGGAACACAGCGGTCTTCCTCCTGTTTTACCTAAACGCTAATTTCATGAATACTAATTCCTTTTGGATGGCTAGACAATATCATCCAAAGATTACTGGGTCACACTCCTAAATCCTTCATTAAGAATGTATAATGCCTTAATTAACCCTAGTGTTCTGTTTTCTTATTAGCACCAGTGAAACTGTTAGCCTGGGTCAATTATACCCAACACATTATTGGGATTTAAAATCAACACAGAAATAACAAGTATGCAAAATACTCAACATACCTTAACTTTATCTCAATTCAAAGCAATATAAACAATGCATGTGGTTAATGGTTGCCATTTACCAATTTGCTAGATCACATTTAGTAATAAAAGTGTCATTGATTTGTTGTGATAAAAATGTGATTTATGTAAAAAAATAAAAATAAAAAATGCTGCACGGGATGGGGGGCATAAATCATGTTTATCTGTGAAAAATTTAAATGAAACAAGGTTCACGCCGTAGATTATTAATATTTGTTTTGAATGGATATTCTCAATCATTTTTCATATTATATTTATATTACTGCGTCCAAAGAGAAAAAAAGTCATAAAGCAAACAGATGATGAACGACAAATAGAAACACAAAGCCAGAACCAAATGTACTGTGGTTCAGCCAGTGGAAATGAAAAACATCTCTCAAAAGTGTCACCCCTCTTCTACTAAAAGTGTCAGATGGGTCAATCTGAACCAAAATGGACTCAAGGATTAAGATGAATAACATCCTTATAAATCATTCTTTTAAGAAAATGCAGTCATGCTTGGGATGCTATGCAAAATTATATTGTCAAATGTGAACTAACGTCATGATCCGAAGACAAGAGAATTTTCAGTGGATGAGAGAGACAAATTTTTCCCTGCGGAAGCATCAGTATCAGCATGTTTCACACGTTCAAAACTTTTATTTAGCTCGAGAGCCTTAGAAGCAAGTTTGTGAAAGACATTTTTGGAAACATTTAAGGACGGATTCACACTCCTAAAGCATATTTTCTTAGCATATAGGACCAGACACTTCTCTATGTTACATTCCCTGGTATCACTTCTGTGACTTCTGTTTTTATCTTTCCAAATCAGTCTTTCCTCTTGGGAGTCAGAAGAGGGCCCACACTGTAATAGGCTTTCTAGTAGATTTAAATGGCCTCGCCCAGATACATTCCTTGACTAGAATCCAGAGAAGAGTGTGTGCATACTGCCTTCGTTGCATCTTCAGGGGAACGCCGACCAAAAACTAATTAAACTCCCAACGCTCTGCACGATACAGATACAAGCCATTTATCAAAGCAGAAGTTGTCTGGTTGCAAATCCCTTGCACCGATTTGAAGCAAAATAAAATAGGTGATGGTCTCACTTAATTAATGAGACAAAGAAATAAAAAAAAATAAATAAAAAAACATTTGTCAGATCATTGTAGCCTAACTGTTACTGCTGCCAAATGTATAATAATATCCTCAAAACAGCTTCGGGAAACTACAGATTTGTTTAGTTTCTTAAATTTTTTATATATAGCAAAACAAAAACGGCTACATTTTATTTTAATTTCCAGGACACACTGAAATGACCCAAACTCTTCCGGGACTGACCTTCAGGAGTTGGAAAGTAGAAAGACCATGCGTTCAAGAGACGGCTTGTGCCAGACCATCACTGCCTTCTCTACACCATAAATCACTCGCATTATCACCTGCCTCGGGAACAGCGGTGAAAATGAGTGAGTTCACACATGCCACCAGGAGCAAATGCATCATGACTACCGCTTGCCATTGAGATCCCTTCCTTTTGCCAATCTCTGTGTGCCCATACATCTACCTAAAATGAAGAAAAAGGGAAAAGAGTGTTTTTGTGTGCAACGGGATCGTTTCTGGAGTTGACAGTTTAACAGACAGCAAGAACACCCAACAAGTAACTTCTCTCTCACCCCATGGTTTGATTTCATAGCTCTCACAGATTTTAAAGTTAGCATCAGCATAGAGAGCTCAGAGAGGTTTATCTGGGAGCACCAATTATCTCCCACATTTATTCCTAGCCTAGTGATATGTTCTCTTTCGTAAGCTGCAAGGGTACAATTTATATTAATTTCTTAAATGGAAAGCCTACTACTGCACAATTTCTGAAAAATAGATGCACATTTCCTGCCTACACACAAAGAGTGTCTGTGGAATATTTTTTTGAAAAAGACTCCAAAGGCTTAAATGGTCTTTGGAGTTGTAATTCCATGTCACAGAAAGCCATCGGTATCATCATGTGGAGTTAACTTGCTCGCAATTAAATCTGAACTCTTGACCAGATCTGTCCAAAGTATACTGAAACAGCAATGGTACTGTATATCAGAGAGTGACGAATAAAACCTATGAAACCTATTAACCTATTAAAAATCAGTTTGACACATTCAGAAAAACACTAGGCATATGTCTGCGAAAGGTCACTGGTCTCAGTCGGCCAGAATAATAGTAAGGTGCATGTTACAGTATCTCTCTCTCTACCCAGTCATTCAACTGCAGTTTTTAAGTTTCATCAGTTTATTATGAAACATTTCTTGGATGGACGGATGGTTAGCACATTTCATTTCAATGCTGAGCATGCACACTATATTTTTAATGAACTCACCAGTAGCAGAAAAAGGAAGGTCTACTGTACTATATATACATTTCACTCAACCTTTCCTGCATCTCCTCCAAGTTCACAAATTCTAAACAGCCGGAACATCCTTGTGCCCTTTATACGATTAATATTTATGAAAACCCATTTTATTTGATGAGTGCTTCATTTTTATGCATCAAAGACTACGAATCGTACCACACTTTTATATTTAATAAACAATATTTTTGACAGCTGCATTTGCAAATGCCATTTCAACCCAGATCAGAATTTCTGAAAGATGTGATTCAAAATACTAATTGAAAGATGACAAAAAAACAGTGCAAAAAAAATGACAGCTATTTTTAAAGATCTGTTTTTACAAGCAGTTTGTCTCACATGGAATGGCAGTGAAGCAAATATTAAAGAGAATTTTAAGTAATCATCCAGTCAATTAAAAGGCGCAAGGGGATACCTGCATTCTTTGTTAAGGATAACTTTATCCAGACTGTAGTCGCTATTAGCCATTAGTATCATGCTTTCCCCTGTGGCCATTTAACAAAATTTTTTTAAAAATGGAGGCAATCAAATTTTCAGAGAAAATACAAGGATTGTTTTGTCACTCGCTTCTGGCACCAGAACGCTACGAAAATAAAGTGAAATGAGGTAATGATACAAATGTACCTGTACTGTCTTTTGCATTACATAGTTCGTAAATACGTGCTATATTCCGTCAATTGATAAGTCGCCCACAAATTAAAAATATATAGGCCTAATAGCCACAGGACTCTCCCAGAGTGTAATATAAAATACCATGGAGGGCACTGAGGGTGAGGCGAAGCTGCTAATGTAATGTAATGTAATGCTTTTGCCCTAGCACGAGGCAAAGTGCCGTGGCAGACATGATTTTGCTATACTGCTTAAAAGTTTCCCTCAAAAAAATCCAACGATTTTCTTGTCATTGTCATTTTCACTGATACCAAACAGAAAGCTAAAGGTTGCGTGTGTTCACTTGACAATGCCTATCATTTTCTGGAATGCTGCGAATTATTAGTTTGGCATCCACTATTACATAGCCTAAGTTCTTATAACCCCAACGGACATTTAAATAACACACTGTTGTGTAATTATAATCATTTTTAAACAGACTGAGGGGGAACAGGGGGTTTTAAACCACACTCCATTTAAACAAATACCCACAGGACACCACTGAAAAATGTATTTATAGCACTGAACCCAGATAGCGAGTTGACAGACAGCCACAGTCTATCAATTCGGTTTATTACAGGTGGATCGGCTACAGACGCTCACGTAAAACAGCACCGCGGGACCTTTAAATCCGGCAAACGCGTGGTGTCGGACAGGAGGGATTCAAATGAAAATTCCACAGCTCTTTTCTGCTCATGGCGCAACTGAAAACAAGACTCGGCAGCTCCGCCCACTGACATCTCCCATCACCCCTAATTGGCTTCGCTCTCGTTCACCAAGGACACTCCGGATCGAGTTCTGCTTCCCTGACTGGAGCGGAGGACTTGCTTAGTCATAACCACGACTTGACTCCGATCCTTTCACCTCAAGTTGTCAGTAAAAGGCTTGGTGTTAATCTCTGTACACTGTTAGCCTTTAAAATAAAATTTCAAAAATACTATAGGGTTGTGTCTCGACTTAATGTGTTCCACATTGAGGAGTCATGTCTGAACACTACTGACTGTGGCCAGGAATCCAGCATAACTAGCCCCTTTGTTACCTGAGGAATGGGAGTTTTGGTAGGGAGAGCATGCCTCGCCTCAGTGATCAATAGCAGCTCCTCTGGTTGACATGATGCCTGCTGCTTTGCCTGAGGCGGCTGCATAAGATCTGCTTTCCTCCAATGCAATGGCTGCACGGTGAGCCGGTACGGGGAAGTGTGCCTGCGCTCCTGAGAGCAGATATTTCTGATGAGGTGCTAGCCCTCCTGACTGGCGACCGGGCTGAGGTGTCGAGTTCCTCTGAGACTTAACGGGGCTGCTGAGGTGATGGTTGTGGGCTTGCGGTGGAGGAAATGGTGGAAAAATGTTACTTTAAAAAAAAAGTTACATTTTGTCAGAAATTGTTTGGTACACACACACACACACACACACACACCGTTTAATCTGTCCTGCACATCTACGATTTCATGCCCAATTCTACCGTACACTCACACCTACACACAAACCGTTAAATGCATGCAGACGTATTCACGGATATATCTCACTCGCCTATACGTACGCAAATACACAAAGGAACACACGCATAGGCACTTTGTCACACGCGCACACGAGCCCTGCATCAGCAAACTATTTGTGCTTTGAGAGAAGAGCCACACTGTCAAAATGTTTCCGCAAGTCCTGAATACAGTATTCAATAGAAACAGCCCACACCAGCAGACTTGGGTATGAGAGAGTGAAATGTGCAGGAGGCAAAAAGAGTAGAACAACAAGAAGAGCCTCAGCGCAGACAGTCTCCCTGTGCTGTCTGATAGCAGATGAACGTCTTCAGGATGAGCAGAGGAAAACAGATTTCATTTGGGAAGCACAGCCATGCAGTATACTACCCATGCAACTGTTTGAAGAATTAAGAGTCTGGATAAAACTAAGAATGCGGGTAACAACAGAAAAACAAAAAATATTTTTGCAATGCGATGCAAATGATCCAAGTTGCTGAATGTGAGCGATTAATCTACCTCAAAAAAGTGTAGTACAAAAGAGTGCAGAACACCAATCATGAGAGCTTCCATGAACATGGTGCAATAAAGCAGTTATTTTTAATCTATAGGTACTGCTATATGCCACAATAGAAATCTATAATGTAATGAGGTGTAAAAACAATCTAAACAGCAAGGAACTAAACTTTCTGTTAGATGCTTTTAATGGTTTTATTTTAGCCCAGTGGAGATCAGTTAATTACTAAGCTGGTCAGGAAAAATTTAATTAAGAACTGGCAACCGTATACTTAAAGTGCTTGTAATCAGCTGCTGATTAATTTGTTCTTGAGGGACAGAAGATGGGCCCTCTCTGGGCTAATTCATTCTCAATGACATTTGTCCCAGTGTGGTTAAAGCTTTCAAAAAGAGGCAGTAGGACACAGAACCCTCAATCCTTCTACATAATATCAAATGCATATCCAGCTATTTCAAATGCCTGAATTAATCCCATTATCCTAATCAAAATTCACAAGAGGTTATTGTGCTCCATATTTACACGTTTTTGTTATACTGTGTGTGTGTGAGCGTTTCCTAACTGGTGAGTTTTACGTATTACCACCCGTTGGAGAGAGTGTTTGTGATGTGTTGACAATTGTTCACATACAGGTTCACAAGTCTTAACAGACTAATACACAGATTGTCTGCAGTTATCATAATTATCATAAGTATATGAAATTTCATATGCAGCAGACTACTGAAATATAAATATTTTCTTGTGCATTTTTCTTCAAGCTATTTTCTAAAGCTAAGTTCTCCAAAAAAAAACAAAAAAAAAAAGAAAGAATTGTCCACCCAGCTAAGAGATGACCACATTCTGCCTGCAATGATGCCACGAAGAGCACAGGACCATTTTGAACAGCATGTATGTGGGGAAAAAATCATGAAAAAATAAAGCAAGAGGGCTGTGTCGCTGGCATTTCCCTGTTATTCCAGCACTGTCATTTCTCAAAGTCACTAAAAACTGTTTTTGGCTGGAACATATAATAATACTCAACCCAAAGTTTATAAATACTTTATTTCACTGAAGGTACCTTGTTCATTATGATAAATGAAAGCCTGAGATGGACAATGTATTGCAGTGCTGCAAATAAGGGGATTGTACATAATAGGCAGATTGTGACTGGCTTGGTCCTGGATAGAGACGAGAAAAAAAATCAAGAATCAACAAGTCAAATATTTTAGAATAATTGAAGCTGACAAATCCTGTTCGCTGTGTTAACAGTGGGAAATATTCATGGCCATTGATTATCTCATTAGGGCTTCAGCAGTGCACTTCACAGAGCAGTTCCTCTTTAAACTATGCAGACATAACATCCGGCCGGTGGAAGGAGCGCATGGGCTTTTGGATGGTGTTTGCCCGCTTTTTAATGGGATAAAATCCCCCCGGAGCCCAGAGGAAAAAATGGCTCGGTTGCATAAAATGATCTCTCCTCCAGGCTGAGCTCTGATGGCTGTCAGTTTCATCAGCAGCCAATGGGGGTGAAGCGTTTGTGGATATCCTCCCCAGTCACACATAGAGGAGCACACACACGCACGCGTGCACACGCGCGTACAGCGCACAATGCATGTTCAAATGCCGAAAACCCCTCCGCAAAATCTTAATCGTTAGGAATATGGATCTGAAGGCCACTTATTGCTTTGAACGTGCTCAGGCAAAATGGCTAGTGGAGGCTGAAAATACTTATTTTTCCCCAATTTGCCCAAATGGGTAGATTCTCAGTACGCAATCAGAGCAAATCTCTCGCAATTAGCATTGTTGATTGGGACAGTCGATACTCCAGGCTGAGATGACCTCATGTAAACCGGGAATTGACTGCTGCTCACCCAATCAAAAGCCTTGGGGCTTAGGGTTGATTTAATATTACTGTAATGACACCTGGACTGTGACCTTGGAAAAAAAATAAAGACTTAGGAATCAATACGGCAAAAAAGACTGCATTTCGACAAATGCATTCATGTAGGCTACATTCCAAGAACCAGCAGGGATAAAACCACAGACCTACACAAGGCTGTTAAAAGGCTCTTCCTTTCATGCCAGTCACCCATACTCACACATATGAGCACAGACAAAAACACAAATACATAAATAAACACACACACGCACAAGCACATGCACACAAAAGAAAACACACACACACAATCATGAAAGCATGCATGCACACACACACACACGCAGGAACACAAACACACATACACACCCACTCATGCACACACACACCACGCAAGCACACAAAAACATATGAACACAAATGCACACATGCAAGAAAACACACACAAGCATGTGAGTGAACGCATGCATCCACACACACACACGTGAAAACAGACAAAAATACAAATACACACAGACAGGGGCGTAGCTGGGAATTCTGGGCACCCTGAAAGAACACTGCTCTGGGCCCAGCTTTTTTAATTAAACACATTTAATTATTTTTTTCTTAGCTGTGAGCTCCTAGAATCATCAACACTTTTCACCACACTGGCGACGGACGTGCACACAGACACACATACAAGCAACAAAACACACACAAACACGCGCGCACACACACACCATACACCGCATTAATCAGGCCTGCAGCTTTCACACGCTGTATATTTTCCATGCCCATTTACCATTTGGGTCACTGTTCCATATTCATGTTTTCGAGGTGAAAAATGCAGTGGTTTAATGCAGTCTGCCAACCTAAGAAATCCAGGCAAATAAAACATTGAGAATAAATGACTACATATCATTAAAATGATAGTTACGGAGCAGTCATTTTTGACTCACTTTGACAAAGCTGAGAGAGGCCTGAAATAAAATAAAAAAGTGGTGCAGTATAAAAAAAACAAAAAAAAAAAAAAAACATTTGTACATGCAGCAGAAGGTAGCACAGCCAGAGCACAGCATTCAGTACGTTCAATCTAAAATACATGGGCCTGCCAGCACTCAAACGTTCACAGGGAGAGTACAAGAACAGCTAAGCTGCTCCTATGTTTAGCTGCCTGTCATTTCTGTAGAAAAATGCAACTGTCAAAAAATACAAACAAAATACACGACAACATCCAGTACTTGTTATCATAAGGTTTATAGTTATAGATCACGTCTCCGCCTTGGGATGCCTAGAGAAAAATAATGAACCTGTTATTGTAATTTGATGAAATGACCTTGTTTACGCTGCACAGATATCACACTGAAGCCTGTGTAATTTATAATTAATCTGCTGGCTATCTCACTCCTACAAGAGGGGGCTTAGTGATTGGGAACGCACAAACAGCATGCGATCATCCAACGTCTGCACAGAATGCAGAAGCAAACAAGTTCAAGCAAGTTTTTTTAACGAGTGTGTGTCTGGACAGTGTGAAATCTGCCCCTTGCTGAGGAATCCACGGGCAATGCCAAAAACTGGCTTTCAATGGGCTCTAACTAAATCCCCGGGAATTATTGAAACTACCACACCTTAACCGATTTCCTTTCAAAGACATGCAGAGTAAGTGAGGAGATAAAACGGGTTAAGATCTTACCAGCGCCACCGCCCCTTCCTGTTAATGCCGCGGAAATCACGCCGCGCGCTAACCCATCGCGCGTCCGCACGACTCTCCAAGGAGAACTAAGTAAGGGCTTCATTTAGGCCGCGCAATTAGCGCGAGCTAATGTGAGACATCAGGGAAAGTGCTTTCACTTACGGAAGCCAACGCCGTGCCCCACGGTGTCAGAGAGCCACTGAGTGGCAGTCTGCTTCATGAAGCAGGTTTGCCATTTAATGGGTCAGGAAACGGTTCCAAAATATCTCCCATCTCACGCTTTGCTCTGTTGACCAGAGGTGTACGCAGAGCCGATTTTTGTTTTCTCCAAAGGCACCAGAGACTGAATCATTAAAAACGAGTTGCCTGGGTCTCTGGCACATGAGGACAGTGTTTTGTTTGACACGGACATGTTGACTGTATCCCTCGGGGTGGCCTGGTCGTCAGCGCAGGATAGGGACTGGTGATTGGCCGTTGGGTTGTAGCTGATTATTGCAAATGGCTGAGAAACCCTCAACAGCAGGGCTGGCCCACCACAGACCTCCAGACAGAGACAAATTAATATTTTACAGGCACCCCTCAGTTATATCTTATGATATAAATATGTTTTCACTTAGTCTTTATAGCCTTTATGTATGTCAATAAAGCCAGCACAGCCATATGTGCACAAAAATATATGTTGTACGACTGACATAGCTTCAATGTGCCGCAAGCCAAAAACATATCCTTAGCATATGGTCTGACCCAAACAGATCAGATGTCTATCACTTTCAAAGATGGAGGGGATTAAATCGCTCTCGGTACAGAGAGAACACCAGGGCTAAAAGCCAAAGTGAGATCATGTCCTGGAGCTGCGATGTGACATTTTCCGTGTCCTATATTCGGGGGACGGATGCTTGAACATCGTTAGAAACACGTGTAACGGGTTCCTCATCTGGAAACTCAAGGGCAGGATTAGGGTCAATTACAGTTGCGTAATTAGAGACAGTGTGAATGATCAATCACAGTTCAGCGGCACCTGCAACATTTTAATCAAGGACAGCGATTGCAGTGCTCGTATCGCATCTCCTCATTGCTTTTTAATGGAACTGCGATCATCTACTGCTAATTGTAATTGAGAGCAATATTGGTGTCACTGCAATCCAACCTTACAGGGCCCCTGTAATTGCAACATTTTAATTATAGAAGTTTGTGTGAAAAAGCCAAGCAGCAAGAAGTGAGTGCATAAACAAATCTGCGTATCAACAACAAGCAATGACGCATTGCCGCTTGCCAGATTGTTGCCCCTCAGTCCATTATTTTGCTGCCATAGGTTTGTTTTGATGCACTAATTATTCATTATCAAAAGGCCAGACACCGTCTATTTTGTATTCAGGTTATACACACAAACATCTCCAATCACACCTGAATTAGGAATTTCCCATTCATAAACCATGTACACGAAGCATGCTCATACGGTGTATAGTGTTGTTCAAATGCATACAGGAACTTAAAACATTCAAAAAAACACACTTAGAATACCCAAAACAAAACACTTATTTTCTGGAACATGCTTACAGATACTGGTTGATTAACCTACAGCACAATATAGAAAAGAACTGCAACTGAATTTCCTTCCCACCCCCCCTAATTCACTTGCCTGCGGTGTCTTAGTTAAATCAACATTTTTGCTTAACTTTGGCACATAAATAAATGCAAAAAACCACTTGCATTTTGACTTAAAGTTAAGGGCAGATATCGACTGAAACCAGGTCCAAGTCAGCGCCCATTTTCTCACACAACAAGCCCCACAGTGTGAAATTAGATAAGGAACTCAGTGGAGGAGAGAGGTGTATCTAACTGGTGACACCTGGTAGCCGATGGGTGATTGGTGTGTTGTCGGGAAGAATTAATGCTGGCAGGGTGCTATGTCTGGCTTAAGGTTGTGCCAACATTAAGGCCGAGCTTACATCCACAGCAAGCATGCCACTGGGCCCTGGGAATATATATTGCAACCGCCCTATTACTCCAAGAATCCGGGAGGGAAAGGACCAGCACACCGATTCCACAAAATGCACACAAGAGGCCAACGGTTTCTCCTATTGCACACTGCAATAGGCTAGCTAAGCTTCTGCAGATACTGTACCACCCCAGTGTGCTCTGTGGCTAGCAGACATTTTAACTGCCCAATCACCCAGGAGACTCCCTGTTGCACAAAAATATCTCGTGGGATACACTGGTCAAAATGTGACACCTCACCCGACTCCCTGCCACAGTTGCCATTTGTAAAATCTAGAATGAATGCTTTCATCTTAATTTAAAGATAATTCTTTCTCTATTTTAAATATTATCCAAATAACTGGATTGTCACACTTGACCTCTTCAATCTGAACTACATCAGCAATCAAATTTGAAAGATTTTTAAAATTGAAACATAATTAAAACTGAATCTTCGACGCTCAGTTGAACTTATCATGAATTTTACATGTACTAGAAGAAACCCGTTTTGGATTCATACCACACTAAAAAGATAAAAGTACACACTGCCCGAGGCAAATGGTTTCCATTTTTTAAAAGGGTATGTTTTTTCCAAGGGTATTTTGATGTTATAATCAACAGCTTTGAACAAGAAGTTGTCCTGAGGCAGGGTTATCTCGACCAAAAACATAGCAAAATGCAAGTATAACCTGACAAAGAAAAAACATCTCCGCAATCTACCATCCTGTGTCCAGGTAACAGTAATGGAATTAAATCAGCAGCATCATTGCAACACATCATCAACTGAATAAATATCAAAATGTCAACCAGACTGGGAGATAGCTCACAATAAGACCACTATAAAATAATACTAAATGTACCTTGCAGCATCAATGTTTTCAAAAATTCACACAGTAGCATGACGAAGAAAAAAATGGGGGTAAATACACTGGAAAAGTCAAGAATGCATAAAACATGACTTTATTTGCACACAGTGTAAAACAAAATAGGTGCCCAACTGCAGGACCATAAAAAACCCAAACACAAATGTTTCAGTTACAAGACTCATCAGTGCTGACATTGAGAAAATCTTTCCAAATTATATAAAGGACATCATTCAGCATTCTTAAATATATCCACGTTTGCACTTATGATTCTGCATGTGGCCAATGGCCACACACCCACACAACGTACATGCATACATACATTCATAATTAGGCATAGGCATGGATTTCATGTTATACTTAATTGGTTATGCATACTATAGTATGCATACACAGATTGTCAGTTCCCCCCTCCTCATACATACAATCATCACCCAATGGCCAATTAATTCCAATCAGTATTCGATTGGAGACGTAAGAGTGTCTGCTAAATGCCTGTAATGCAATGTAACTTAATGGAGAAAGTTACAAGAGATCATTTGTATATTTTGGACAGATTTTAATGGTCTAAGGACAGATGAAAGTCTTTGTTGGGTTTTTTCTCCCTTGCACTTGGTCGCATATTTTCCTTTTTCCTAAATAAAATATTTTTTTCCATTTCAATCTAGGCCGTACGGCTTTTCCAGTGGATTTATCCTGAGTGGTATTCAGAGAAAGAAATCTGGAATCCATCACACAGTGTTTACAGTGACTGACCTATTTCTCTGTAATGATCTCTATGTAGTATTATTCTAGGTAGTATTATTATGTAGTATGTGTTATTCAAGACAACAAGGCAAATAAAACCAGAAAATCGTACTCAAAATATTGGGCGCCAGGTTCTTTGGCTCACCGTCTTCATGTGAATGGTGGCTGCCTGTAATATGCTCGGTTGTGGGAAAACATCAATCCAAACTTGGCCAGATTCTCGGCGCTGTCTACGATGATGAACCGTATGCGTGGCGCGCGCTGCGAAAGGAGGCTCTCGTAATTGCCGGCTTAATTTGTAACTGCCATTTAAAGTGCTTTTTGAAGACCGCCAGGTTCCGCGCGCGGTTTGGGTAACAGATGAGGGCGGCCCCGCTTAAGGCAGAGCTTTGCATATCGTCAGCCGGATCGGGGAGATCAATCTGCCCGTGCGACGGGGTGGCCGCCGCCGCGCGGCGCGAGGTGCGCGGAGCCACTGAAATATCGATAATATCCGCGGCAGCCCCGGTCGCTAAAGTGATGCATGTGCCACGAAGCCCGCGCCCCTTCAGCACATACAAATGAGCGCGGAAGGCTAAGCGCGAAAGCCGAGAGTGGCCCTGAACCGCTTCCCTCCATCATCTGCATAGCTTCCTGTCTGCGGCTCCTTCCACTCTTCACGGGAAATAACAAAACGGTTTTAAAAAGGATCTCTGTAAAGAAACGGCTTCTGCAATTATTAGCTATTTTTTTAATTTTCAAAAGATGCCCAAAACTTGCCAAACTGAAACACAGGTCATGCAGCTATTTAAATGGAATAGCTCACTTTTTTTTATTTTTTTTTAACCCAGACGAACACATGCTATCAAAAGTAACTGAAGAACAGCCAACACAAAACACCAAAAAAAGAGAAAAAAAAAAAAACAGCTAACTTCAATTTTGTGCCTCTATGATGGCTCAGAATATCTTTTCAGTTCTATTTTAATTTAGTCTTTCAGGAGGCTGTAAGGATTTTCTCTTTTCAATTAAAACAAATAAAACACAGAATCCAGTGAAATTATTTTAGTTCCCCAGATAGAAAAGTACAAAGGCAGCACTAGGAGGAATTACGTCAACATTTGGACAATAGCAATTTAATTAAGATTGAATGGTAATTAAATGCCCGAATTACTTTTGATGTTTTAATGAATCTGCGAGAGTAAACACCAGGGGAAAATTCTGACTCCATCTGACTGAGCGAGATGTTTGCGGAGCGTGCTCTCTCCGTCGCTCCGCGGCGCATCCAGGGGGAGGTTGCGCTCGGTGACAAATGGCACCGGCGTCGGGGCGTTTGTTCGGCGGCCCATGCCGAATGAGTCCCTCTCTCAGGGGCCCGGCCTTGTCGCTGACCCGGGCGCGTGAAACATTCTGCGTGAGAGCTGCCCTCTTAAATCACCCCGGCGGATTCACCTTGGCGCTGCGGATGGGGCGCCTGCTTGGTATCCCTTTAAACGGAGCTTGCCCTTGCCCTCCTGGGTGTATGCCTCCCTGTTGCTCACTGTCACCCCACAGGGCAGACCACTGTCGAGGAGATTTTCTTACTGTCACACCTCTGGTACGTTTCCCACTAATCAGTTCTTTTTTAGTTTTTATTTTATTTATTTTTAAAAAACAGGAATATAAATTGCCAAAGTTCCCAAGTTAAAAGTGGGAAGAAACCACTGTTGAATAGTGACTGAAAAGAAGAGGAAACAATACTAAACTGGCTCTTACGAATGTAATTTTAATCTGTATAAAACAATGTCTGTCAGCTAAGTAATCTCAACAGAGGTAATCTTCATAAATGTGCTCAAAATATGTTCAGGTTTTATTATGCAGGAGATCAGCCAACAGAAATTGAAATCAGGTGAGGCATCGCAGAATGGCTATTACTTGAGATGAAAATGAGGGAGGAAAGATGACACTAACCCCAAGAACCCATCCCCACCACCCCCCACCCCCCCACCACCACCCCCAAGATGATGCTACCATTGTTCCTTTGTCAAACTCTGATTGGCTTATTCCTTATATCTCCCATGGTTCCTGTAAAGCCACTGCGCAACATATTTCCCATTTAATAACATACTGTATGTGCCAAAGACCAATTAAATTTAACTTTTTCACGATCAGACCATGAAAAAGGCACATATCTGTGTTCATGTCAGGCTCCAACACTGATTAGTATAATGTGGTATCATTAAAAATATAAGTTACTGCCAAGTGAGTTTACAACACAGTAGACAATACAAAAGAAGCCAATTAAGATTCAGTGCTGAGGATTCATAATTAACAGTAAATAGCTACATTAACAAGGTCACGAAGACCAAGGAACTGCCATGGGACTTGATGTTATTAGGAGGCCAAAGGCAGGAGAATGTTATAAACAGATTGGGAAAGCTTTGACCCTTCCTAGAAGCAATTGAAGTCCATTGTACCAAAATGGAAAAAATATGGCACGGACACTACCAAGATCAGGCCATCCTACCAAACTGAACAACAGGACACGAAGGGCAATGGACAGAGAAGAGAACAAGAGGCCAGCTACAACACTGGCAGATTGCCCCCTGCTGGCTGACCAACACCACTCCCAGCACCTCCTCAGTTTTCCCAGGAGGTCTCCCCTCCATGTACTAACAAAACCCACTTGCTTAGCTTCAGCTGCTGGCTATTTCTGCAGCACTTGTTATATTTGGCCTCTCTGGGAGAGTGGCTAGATAAGGGGCCTCCAATCTCATCAGCAAAGGGCTGATGTGGGTGCAGGTTTTTTGTTTTAGCACTCAGACACCTGATTCTACTTATCAGGAGGACACAGATGTGACACCCCTGGGCTAGACGGACTACCACGTCTGAGAAACGCCAACATTATGTCTTGCCTGGTGTTTGCCAGACAAAGTTCCTCCGATCAGGTACGGCGGTGGCAGCATCCTGCCATGCTATCATGCTATGAGGTTGCTTTTCAACAGGAGCGGATGGGAAGCTTGTTACCATTAAGGGCCAAATACAAAGTCCTTGAGGTGAACTTGTTTATTTATTTTTTCTACCCTATTCATTCCTTTTGTGCAAAGCATATGCATATTAGTATAAACCATCTTTATGGTAACTTTCATTTTCAAAAAGTTCCAAAATACAAGATTATATTGTTACGTACTGCTAAAATCCCTGCCGATATATCATGCATACATTGGTAACAGATATAGCCAGAATTCTAAGCATTTGTCTGACAAACTGAAATCCTTCTAGATAAATTAGCTGACAAAAAAATAATAAATCCTAGTGTAAAGTCAGATATGTGTCAGGCAGAATTTTTTGAGGGGGGACTGACATCTATTTTTGTTACCAAATTACTGTAAGAAGGAAGATACATATCTCACAAAATATGATACTTACCCTATGCAGTACATAAGGATCTTATTAGCGTTTTGCTGTTTAAGTTTTGTCATCAGCAAACTAGAACAAATGTGCAAAATACTTCAGAAATCTGGTCCTTTGAAAAGTATATAAATAAATAATCCATTTATCACAAAAAATAAAACAGGCAGTCCCAAAAGCTTGCAGTGGGAAAAAAAAGTTTAATTTCATCTAGGCTATTTCATCGCTTTTGATCCATTGATTCACATTCTGAAAATGTTCAGCAAAAGGAAAATTAATTGTTGGATAGTTAATCTAATGAATTAAATTTAAGCAATTAGAGCAGTGATCACTTAAAAACGAATGTTTCAGCTTCCAATGTTTACATTGCACTGTCTGTCCCTAATTATGACTGAAGCCTACCTGTATGATCATTCTGGCTGTGGGGTCTCACCCTGGTCTTACCTTGAGAGCTTTCTGCCCAAGACTCAGCAAAAGTGCGGCTGCAGCAGGTGTTCGTGCGCCATCAACCGAGGAAGGTCCTTTGAACAGACTTGACATTTTCTGTCGTTGTATTTCTGCAAATGTGAATACACATTTGAGCAGGCCAGGAAATACGCACGGTAATGCAGATTCTGGCTAGCCAGCTAGCTGGCTGGCTGTGTGTGAAATTAAAAATATCTGTTCAGCTTGCATAACACAAATGCGAGTGCACTGCAGCCTACATAATCAGTTGGCTAAACAGCAACATGAAATAGCAACACGAAATACACCATTACAAAACAAAAAAGTGAGTACAGCCAGTGACCTACAATTACCAGTTTGCTAACTAACAACATGAAAACACACAAGCTAGCAACTGGCTTTCCTCGAAGGAGCCTAAACTTTGCAAGGATTTCTTAGTTTTTAGTAATAGTAATTTAGTAATATTCACAATCCGTGTGAAGACGTTTCAAACAAGCTTTGCTGCCTTACCATATTCAGTTCAGTCTTCTCGTCATTAGCCTACTTTCAAAAGCCAGGTCGTTTGGTAGACAGTACCGTTACAAATGCCCTATACTGAACTGAAGACGCTTCTGGCCCTAAACACTTTGCGAGAAGAAGCAGGGTTGCCGAAGTGCAGAGGACTTTAATGACGCGTATTTTAAAAAATAAAATAATAATCCTTTTGTATTTGGATTTTGTCGTTTGCAGCACAGTATTTCACCAAATAAAATTAAATAAATAAATAAATAAATAGTAATCGTATTCTTCCCATGGTATATCAGGACTTCCGTGAGAATTTTTATTTAATACGAGGTATACAGGGTTAGTAGGCTAAGCCTATTAGATAGCAGGGCAACTGGCTGGGTTATTGTCAACTATCCAGCTTTTGGCTGAAATCCATAACTCCACAAATTGTTTTCAGAAACTGTGACTTATAATATTTATGCACCACATCATGAACATGCTGTCTCTTTAAACAGAATACAATAACATTTGATTTTACAACCGCAAGGAAACCTTTTTAAACTTGCATGTATTATGAAAGCATGTTGAATACGTGCAATGCAAACAATTTCACATTTTAACTTCTCCAATGCGTTATTTATTTATTTATTTGTTTGTTTAACAGCCTTCACTTTTGGGAAACTACTACATTAAAGCTCTCATATACATTTTCTGAAACCTTTGCAGAGGTTTGTCTTAATTTCTTTCAAACCCGTTTGCTCTAATACCCATTTGCTTAGATCATTCTTATTGCCTCAGTCTCATAAGCTTGCATAACAGACTCAAAGTTGTATAAAGAAGAGCAGCCGGCGAATCTGTTCAGTATGATCCGGGGAGGAGCTTGAAGGCATCTCTGTTTCACTGTGATCAGAAACTTGGCAGAGGCTCGACAAAATGGCCAACGGCGGTGCATTAAAGTCAGACCACTACATCATATCAATCCAGCTGTGCAGAATGCATTCTCTCCACTGTTAGCAACCCTCATTGAAAACAATCTGCTTATTGAGTACTTAAACATAACAACGTGTCCACTCCAGTGGAGCGCATTGATTCACTGCTGTGCCGGTGCAAAGCCTTCCACAGCCAGGATGTAACCTGTCTGTATTGACCTGTCTCCACGTGGAAGGGTCTTTTCAGAATACAGAACCAGTAGCAATTGAATCATCAAAGAGTGACTGCCCTCAGAACAATGCAGAGGCTTCAGTACACGCTGCTCTATTCGCAGCCTCTCTGGAAGCCATAATGTACCATGTCAACTTTATATACCATGTGAACACAAAGCTAATTTCACTATTCCTCTGTAGCTGAAAATTTAATATTTCCGTCCTGCACTGTAGAGTTCAAAAAATTAAATTTGGGAATGAGGAAAAGCAAGGTCTCACTTTGATAATGCGTGCAATGTTTTATATTGCTGTAAGTTTATGTTAAGTTTGTTTTCCCTCTGCAACAATGGCAATATGTATGGCTCAGCGCTACCTTGAAGTCAATGTGGGAATTACCCTCAAGGTTAGCATGTTTGCATTAATGTGTACATATTCATATTTGGCTTGCTGCTCGTAAAGCCGAAGAGGGCTGCTCACCATGGCTACAGCTTGACTTGCCATTTTTATCATTGCAATATATGCCCAAGAATTCACTTTTTAAAGATAGGAGATTCAATTTTTATTGCCAAAAATGTTGAAATGCCTTGGAGAGACCTGCCTCCCTCTGTAAGTGAAAGCAGTGTGATCACAACAGATAGAAGAAGAGAAATGGCGAAGGGAGAATGAAATGCAGTGGGAAGAAACACTTCCTGCGGTCCTGGGACCCACATCCTGTCAGTGCTGTTGCACATATCCTATTCCACGCTTCACATTTCATTAGGAATTCCTCCTAGAGATCAATGTAAAAGCTTTTTACGGGAAAAAAATAAAATAAAATACTTCATTGAAAGTATGAGAAAAAAGTAAATTCTGGGAATATCACAGTCTGTAAATAACTAATTCCTTTTCATGATGTCTTTTGATGCTGTCAAACTCGTGTTACTGACTGCGTTGTGCTTTGGTAGTGTTTTGGCTCCCTGGTGGTGAAATGAGCTTCCCACTGCAGTCAGAACCGCAGAAACCCTGCCCATATTCTGACACAAACTGAAAACTCACCTCTTTAGATTGCACCATGGCTCCTCTGACAACCTTTAGATAACCTTTCTTTTTCTCTTCCTTTGGATTTCCTTTTGAATAATGTTATAGTTATAGCTGTGTAAATATAGGCTATCGGACGTAACATGAAGCTAACTCAACAATAACCACAAACGAAGACCCAGCTGAGCACAAAGTGATATATAAAAGGCAAGAAGGTGTTTATTATACAGCAAAGCAAATATACAGCAAATTCGATTTATGTGTCCTAAAGGTGTTCTAAGCATGTATACAGGTTCAGCGCAGGTTTTGGGATCTCACCGGCAGGTATATATGACCCACGCCAGAGTTGAAGATCTTCTTTTCTAGAAGTCCGTCCTCCAATTCCTTACAGATTTTTCAAGTTAGAAACTGGGGTAAGCGCTAACTATCCTTACAATCTGCACTCTTATCTAAAATAACTTTCTATAACTAAAAGGTAACACGAAGGCTACTATTAGCGACTTAACACATTGTAGAAAAAGTTTGTAAGCAAAGATGGTATTGTCAAGTTGAGCTGAATGCAGACAACAGACAATCTGGACTGTAGGCAGTAGGCAACTCTGAGGTGTAGACCAAGACTAACATAAAAACAACCACATAATCAATATATAGTCAAGCATCTTTCTAATAATGTTGCTCTGCGATGGTCCCAGCATCCTCGCAACAGGCATCCTTTAGTCTGGTTGCCAAGCGATGGCGTGCGTCCTCTCTCAGGCCTTCTCCAGCCTATCTTCAGATCCGTTTCTTCGCTACAGCACCGTGACGTCATTATCTCCGTCTATAGGGGAGACAGAAACAAACGCGGCAACAACAAAACACAAAAAACACTGGGATGTAAAAATGATTAATGGGCCTCTGTGCCTTTTTGTATTCCTGAGAGTTACACTGATGTTCTGCACTTTTCTACATTGCTCTGGATAAGAGTGTCTGCTTGGTGATTGTAATGTAATGTAATGCAATAAGTATCTGTTAAACTGATGTCAGGGGTGTGGCAGATGGGCTGGCCAATTATGTAAGGGTAGATTAAAAACTGAAATGTTTGGCAGCTCCACACTACGCAGCCAGGACCAGGCCATGCCCAGAAACTGAGGGAGTAGAGCTGGAAAGTCATTTACCACACAGGACGTTCAGTTAATTGCATAATTGGCTTGCGGTCTGAAGAAAAACAAAAGACCCAACCTTGGAGGGCAGTAACCACTGTACTTAGATTCTATTTAGAATGACTAATGACACACATAAATCACAGGTTAAAGACCCTTCGACTCCTGTGACTAAGAGCAATGAAGACTCACTTCGTATTGAGTCATATTGAGACACTAATGGCAAGTTCATGTGATGACAAAGCATTTGATGTAAAGACAGCAACTGGCAGCAGGGGGGAGTGAGGGGAGGGGTGGGGGTGGGGGTGGGGGTGGAGGGGAATTATGTGAGGGCATGAGTCATACAGCCGTTCACAGGGAATTGAGACACTGAGGACTGGAACCAAAATTTACAAATTTGACACATTCCAGAACTTTTATCACCTTCTCAAATGACATTGCTTGCTCCCCATCCACCCTCAGCTTTTGGAACATCTCCTAGTCTGGTTAACTATCCATGTGAGAAGTGCTTCACTTACAAAACCATGACATCCTCTGACATCATTGCTGGACCATCCAATAAGCAACTCTAGGTGAAAGCCTAGGCTGGCAAAAGGTGTGGGGCAGTAAATTGGCACTAGCCTACTATGTGTGTGCATCTTATTAAATTTAATTTTTTGGAAATCCCAAAAGTCTTGAATTTTCTTATCCCAATCCACAGTTGCCCCATAGTGGTGGGACATTAACGTTCTATTTTTTAAATGGTATTCATATTTCTTTGAAATGATAAATTAAACCTTTAAGAAAACCCCCAAATTCCAATGCAGAGTTGTTAAAAAGGGTCCGTGCTAGCAAAAACATTTGTTCATATCCTTATCAGCCTCTCAGTTGCACTACAGGGCAATAAAACAGGAGGCTAAAACCCCAAACCAGTGATTACAACCTTCAACTCGCCACAGTTATGGAGTGCTATTATCTAGTATAATATTTTTAGTTCGGAGCAAACACATAATTTGGAGAAAGAGATTGTATAATTGTTTTCTCATGAAGAGATATGATTTTTTATGGGAAATCCAATTGTTTCAAATTACATCAGTCCAGACCATAGACTGTAGAACAAATCTGGACAAAGTCACTGTGACGTCACCCAATGACTCTCCATTGGTGTGAAAAGCATTTTGAAGTCCAGTCGTCTGCTAAGTGGGTGAGATACAATGACTCCACAAAATATTACAGTCTTGTTCAAATAACACATCAACTTAACCAATCGGCACACAGGGAGATATTAGACAGAGAAAAAACACCTACTACAACTACATTTTCTTGTGGGAGAAAATTATTGACTTCGTATTTTGGCTGTATTGTTACCATTGACTTATATTGAAACAGGGGGGTCAACCACCCATACTAGATCTAACCGCACTGGTGCTAGAGAGCAACGTCTCCCAGGCCTGACAACCAGGCCCTTTTTATTAGGCCCAATAATTAGGTAATGGACTGCAGCTGTAGTGATTACGATGTCTCACAGCTGTGGTCATACCTGAAAGTAGGGTCGGTGCTGCCCTCCAGTGGACAGCACCCCAATTTCCTTCCTGGAGCCACCGATGGTATTTGTAGCTACACAAATGTAGCTGATGATAGCAATGATTATTAGTGTAGATAATTTTTTTGTTTTATCGTAGTTTCGGGGCAGCATTACTTCACCTCGCCTAGGGCGGCAAAATGATTAGATCTGGGCCTGCCTAACATCTGCACTGTGCTTTATTATTGAGCATGATTAAATTCAACAGTTGGGGAACTGCAGGAGATAGAGGTGATCTCCATTATGC
Organism: Anguilla anguilla; assembly: GCF_013347855.1. NCBI lineage: Eukaryota > Metazoa > Chordata > Actinopteri > Anguilliformes > Anguillidae > Anguilla > Anguilla anguilla. The sequence goes on along the minus strand of NC_049210.1, from coordinate 11,074,967 downwards.
ATGGACTCCTGCTGCGTCCTGGAAGTAGAGGTATTAATTCGAATAAAAGCTGTAAGCAATTAAAGACAATCCACAGCTCTGCATGCCTCTTTCAACTGCTCAATCAGACTTGAATGACTTCCTTAAGGTACATTAAGGGCTGAAGTCATGAAAGAAAGCTTTTTTCTCTTTCAACTTCACAGCAAATACAGTATATAATAATCACACATAAAGGCTAGCTGTGTGTTTCTCACTGCATAGGTCAATTTAGTTGGTGTATTGTGAATTTGACAGTGGATGTAGCACCATGGCAACAAATGGCTTATCAAAGCTAGCTGACACAAAGATTGATACTGGAGTTTAGTGCTGAACAGCTGGGAGCTAAAAAAGGTTTTTATGACAATGGCAATCAAAAAGTAATGGCAATCTTACCTTATTGATGTCAAAGTTGAGCAATGTGGCTATATGACAGACAAATTGAACCATGCCAAATTTTTTGTGCATGTCAGTATGGCTGTATGGAATACTGAGATCTGTATGGCAGACACTTATTATAAAGTGTAATAACTTATGAGTCAAAGTTTTTCTTTTTTTAAATGTTATTTTTTAAAATCTGGGCACCAGAAAGCCAATTGAAAATGAGTTTCACATGTTTAAAAAAATCAAAAATTTAGTACAAAACTACCATATCAAAATTTTGCAAGATCTTCAGAAAAATAGTATGTTTTAAATTCCTAATTCTAGTAACTGAATTAAAGAGCTCTAGCCCATAATGTAGATAACTATGAGTTCAGGGGGTCAGAGAGGCTAATTTGTTTTAAAATATATATATTTGGTACTTGCAAGAAATATGGCAAAGAAGAAGGAGTTAGGTCACATGTGCAGGGCCAAGTAAACATTGTGGCAAGAAGGTTATTTGCTGTGAGAAATTGGAAAGAAGCTCGAGATTTCCAGGTGCAGTGTTCAGTACACATTCAGAAGGTTCCAACTGATGGACGGTAATGTTAACAGGAGAAGACCAGAAAGATCAAGAGTCATGAGACAAATATCTTGTGTTGTCTAGCAAGAGAAACTATCATAAAACTGCACCACAACTACAGGAAGAACTCAATGCAACCAGAAAGAAACCAGTTCTCCTGGCTACAGTGTAACATCAACTGCAATCAGCTGGTCTAAAAGGATGTGTATCTGTATATGTATCTTGCTATGTGCTGTTAACAAGAAGAAAAGATAGCAGTGGGCAAGGCACCATTAACACTGTACCGAAAAGACTGGGAAAAGGCAGATGCATATCCTTTCAGACCATGTATGGGTGCTTTTCACATACATCATACAGTTCATGAAATCACAAGTGAATATCTTAGATCTGTCAATTGAAATACCGTAAGCACCCCTGGAAGCAATTCTCTTTCATTGGTACCACTATTACAAACTACAAAACAATACTGTGTTTGTTTATGCATTTCTACTGCTTAGAACGCTGGTGGATGGGGGACATTGAGGGAAAATATAGCTCCTGTTCCTGAGGAGATTTGTACAAATACAATAGCCAGTGGTAAGAAAGGGTGGAGTTAAAAGGGGCGGGGATCTAGTGCAGGAGCACTGGGTAAAACTGATTTTGTCTCAGTACCAAACCTTTATGTTCCTTCATGAGTGAACCTTACTTTTTTATTACCGGGATGAAGCATGACTTTCAAAAAATAATAAAATTAAAAAAATTCTGCTGTCTTGGATTTACTGAGAGGTTAAAAGACATCTTACTCTCCAGTTTGGAGCCTGTTGGAAGATAGCGACTGTGTTATTTCGATAGCTGGCGAGCAGCGACATAAATATTTTTGACACGGCAATTATTAAAAATGTTTATTTGCTAAAATGTGCTCAGGCTGTTTTACTGGAAGGTTTTATGATATATTTTTTAAATAACACTGGACTTTACTGGGTGGGTCTGGGATAAATCCTGGCCACCCACTGGCTACGCCCCTGCTCTCCACTTCCTTTAGGTATCATTGCTCATTGCAGAACATGCAACAGCACACGGTTCTGTGCCCTATAAAACAGATGCCAGCTCTCCTTTTTATCTTCTCAGCCATTCTTTGTTCAGCCCTTTCTGTAATTCTGTAGGATGCTGGGTATGTGCAGTTGCAAATGGAAAAAGTTATTTAAAAGAGTCTCCATGTGATGTGCACACACACACACACATGCAAATGTGTTCGTACACACACATGCACACCTGTACATACTTGCACAAATGCACCCATAAACACGCATGTGCACATATGGTATAGAGGTCCTGGGCTTGTCATTGAAGATCAGACTTTGGAGTGCCTTAAGTAATCTAAATGAAGGAAACCAAACCAAGAGCCACAAGCTGGCATAGAAAAGACTAATGGATGTGAAACGTGAAACACTTGCATGATTTCAGGCACTCACTGCATGGTCCAAAGGTTTTTCAGTGTAAACAAGCTTGATTGAAATGGCTAAGGGTAGAAATATTTAAAATAAGAAGAATGAATTTGTCACATTTAGACAAGAAAATATTCAGTTTAACATTCACCTGGTCATAGTGAATTCTTTAAAAACAGTGCCCTGTTGTTTCTCTACTTAGCACTTCGCATTTTGAAAGTGGACTAGGTTAATGGCTCCGTGGCTTTTATGACTTTGTAAATTCTTTATGAGGAAATTGAGAAGTTGTAATATTTCTTACATAAGCATAAGTACTTATGATTTCGTATGTGGCTTACAGTAGAAAAAAAATCTGAATTTGAATGTCATAACTCATTGTGACTTAGTAAATAACGGGCTATGGACAAGAGAGATAATCTTGTCACTGTAACACAACCGGCAGCTACCATTCCTGCTAAATCAATAGCATGCTGACAGTTAAATGGGCTGCTCATGTATGTAACCTCTTCTGAGATTGAATGTTTCAGAGTTAAATGTGATTGAGATAGCCTCAAGTCAGCCTACAGACTTTTGTGAACGATGCTGTCAGGAAGCCTCTCACTGGTTTGAACAACTAAACCGATAACTGACATCAGAGCAACGCTACAATTACCAACTGAGGCTGTTCATGTTATAACACTGTCCCGACGATATGAAAGCAAACAATCGAACACGTAAAATCACAATTGTTTCCACTGAGCTGGATATAAGATCCAGCTTCCAGCTGAATTACTTTGTAGAAATGCTGATCCACTGCTCCATTGATGAGAAGTCAAATGTATGGGCAAAAATAAACAAACTTTAGTGGGCCTATGTGGACTTTGTGGTGGCTGATATATCAGATAACCTGTGGAGTTCCAACTGGAGAGATGTGGCAAAATTACAGCCATAACGAACCTGAAGAATGCTGGGGCTGTCATATTAAATGTGCTGGTGTGATATGAGGCACAGTGCCATAAGGACAGAAAGGCTCTCACTGAAGAATAACACAAATAGGGGCTCCCAGCATGCTGGACACAACCAGAACACTTTGGCAGCACTGTGACACATTCTGGGCTGTTTCTCAGAACCCACCTTATGAGTGACAGCTGAGAAAGCTATCGTTCACTGTTAAACGTCTCTCGGTGGCTGAGAACACCCCAATGTCTGGTCATGAGGATACCCATATCATGACCCATTCATTCGATGGCACAGTGGCTGGCAGGTGTGTAGTCTCTGTCATCCACTCAGCCAGAGCACAATACTGTCATTCGGTAATAATTAATCATTCAGATTATCACTCTCCACAAAAAGCCTATAATGATGTGATGTATGCGTTCAGTTTTGCATAAATGGTGTAAAACTGATTGCATACTGATTGCAATGTTGTATATGAAATAGGTGTAATAAAGTGTGTGCAAAAGAATTCATGAGATTGCACTACACCATATTTTTTCAAAAATAAATGTTTAAAAAAACATTGTCTTTTTCTAATGCTTTGAGAAAATAGTTGGCAAGGACCACCTAGCAGAGGTGGTGCGTGCTGTGTTTCCTTGAATTCTTGGTTTACTTTTAAATAATAGAGAAAAGGCTCAAATTGCATTGTTAATGGGGCAATTATGTTGTCAAGGCAAGAAAACTTTGGGGCTAAAAGGGTTTAAATTTGATTTATCCGTTTGGAAAAACAAAGGCTCTCGGACAACCAAATCCATTATGCAGCAATCAAACAAAACACCAAGGATTACAGTTTCCCATCGTTTTAAAGCAAGCATGAAGTAATGGGGCACTTAGCACACATCTCTCTCAGGCACTGAAGACATCTAATGTTGTATGATGTGTCCTATTACACTCAGGATGACTGGCCATTTTCTCTGGAAAACGAAACGTCCTAACTTTCGGTGACAAATGTTCTCTAACAAACAGATGCTGATGACAAGTCTCTTGCCGTCAGAGGTGTTGGAAACGAACAAGGAGAATTCTGCCTTTCTCTTTTTTCCTGTTTAAACTGAGGGCATCTGGAGAGGGGAAATGAGGATTCACAGGTTACACCATGAGATCATCCTGATAAGGACCTAGAGACACATCATTTATCTTGAGGAGCACTAGGGATTGGATTAAACTATAATGTGTCCGCTGCAGAAATGGATATTTTTTTATCAGGGATTTGAGCAGAAATGGAACGATAAATGAAGGAGCTGAGAGGGAAGTTTCTGACAAAATTAATTTCATGTTCTTCAGTGCGATAAAAGGCGTAAGTCACTTCTGGCACAACTTAAATGGCACTAAATACTACTCTTTTGTCCTACTGTCACCTGTTCCTAAGAGTTGTCATTTGTCCACTATTTTTGTGTATGCCTTGGGCAGAAGGGGGGGTTGGTTGAAAATGTGACATTGACATCCTGAACTACAAAGCACAATGAATTTTTAAAAAATTCACACACAGGCATCAATCAATCAATCAAATTTTATTTATATAGCATATTTCACAGGAATTGTCACAATATGCTTCACAGACAACCCTGGCCTAGACCCCCACAGGAGCAAGCCTAAAGCAACAGCGGCAAGGAAAAACTCCCTCTGGCAGATGGGAAGAAACCTCGGAAGGACCCAGGCTCAAGGCATATGCAGGCACGCAGACATGCGCGCGCGCACACACGCACATATGCATACTCACAAAGTGAAACAGTGATCTGGGTGACTTACCCCAAAGAAGAACCCAAGAACATGTGTCACCAATGGAAATATATTCTGCATAAAATGTTCCCAAACATATACTGTGTTACAGCTCCACAATCCAATTGCTCAAAAAAAAAAACAAGCTAATGGTGACTGAGCAGTTCAATTGCAAGGGCTTTATACACCTGCGCAACAATATTGCCTGTTGAAGACCCAGCAGCTGACAAAGTGCGATAATTGTAGTCCTGATTAAAAGCAATTGCCAAGTACCAACACCAGTGGTGTATCTGAAGGGTCTACAGATGTGATGCAATTAGTTTCTAACTGGACTGAATACTCTCTCTAGTGACTAAATGAGCACATTCAGTCTTCTTACTGTAACTGGGGGGCAGAGAGAACCTGAGTTCACAAACACCCAGAGCCGTAGAGGCTCTCTGGACCATCAAAGGATACACTCAACAACAGCTCATTACCTGCTCATTTTACTGTACAAACTTCTTTACTGCATTTGACAACAATAAAGAAAAATCCAATAGATATAATCTGTGGTTAATTCTGCCTTGGCTACAAGTATCTCCAGAAATGACAACTTAAGTTTACAAGGTTTAGAGTACATAGTCTTTTCCTGAGATTTAGCGCTGCTGCTTTGATTTTCAGCCAAAAAAATTGGACTCCATCTTAAGCTGTAAATATCACATTGGTAAACTGGTAGCATACATGGCCTATATATTTCTCTTTGAAAGTGCATTCCAGCTGAGAGTTTCACACAATTTCTTGGGCCAGAGATAAAGGTCTAAGAGCTTAAACCAACCGTTATCAGTCATGCTTCACTTAGAAAATCAGAAGAGCCTAACAACCCAATGAGACAGCAGTGAACAATCATTCACGGGACATAAATCAAATGAAACAGTATCACAACAACCTTTACCCATAGGATTTGGTAACAGATAAGGACACTTCTGAACCCACTTCCTCACCACATGAGGTATATACTGTATGTAACAAATGAACAGCACCACCTCTTCTTTTATAAAAAGGAAATAAAAATATGGCCATTCCAATGGTATTTCTGCGTGATCACAAATAAGTATGCTATTCGATTACTTCAGTTGGTAAATATTCACATCTCCAAGGATGGATTTCCTTTCAATAGAATAAAATTCAAAAACATTCATTTAGAACAGATAATTCTAACTATTCATGAAGTGACATGAAGATATTCTGTTCACAGAAATATTCAGCATGATAATATAATCAAATGCTCAACGCTGTGTGAATGTTTAGTGCTCACACTCATTGAAAAATGTTTTAGTGTTCTTCACCACGATGATCTCTTTTTGTAAAACTCAAACGTTCTTTACAAAACATCAAGTAGCCTGGGGGGGTTTGCATTCAGAGAAAGGAAGATTCATAAAATATATTTTATTGGATGCACTTTGCATAAAAAAGGAGTCCATGGACCTTTATTGAAAAGTTACACTGCAGGAACAAGATTTAATAGTTTGAGGGTAATGAAATTGACTTACATCCCACTTAAGATGCTTACACAACCATAGTGTAAGAGCAGCAAAAACATGTATAAAGCATAATATAACATGGTTTAAAGGGTAATAAAACAGAAAAACAAGATTATTCATATGATGAAGCTGTTTGGATTCTAACACAATTAGTGTGATAGAATCCAAACACATGCACACGTGCGCGTGCACACACACGCACACATACTTGCGTGCACACACACGCACACGCAGTAAAATGCAAAAGTACACAACGCGCACGCACACACACACACGCATGCGCACACACAGTCAAGCAGACTATCAGCTTTAATTTGATGGTATTGTATGAACTCTGTAGGCCTTTTATGCATACTTCCCTATTACTTCCCCATTTCAGGGGACCAAAAGTAATTAGACCAATGAACATAATCCTAAATAAAGTTGTCATATTTCAAATACAATGTGCTGCAGTACATAGCCAAAACAACAAAATATGTGTCACTCTCCAAATACTTCCAGATTGCTCTATATATAATTCAGTAGACTGCAAGTAACTCCAAAGCAGCCTTTACCAAAACGGTATGCCACCAGTTTGTTTGTATATATTACCTGATTCTTCTAAACATATGTATGTTTAATGCTATTTTTGATTTCCATGTTGTGATTTCAGTTGTGCTTGGCGACAAAATAAATGAATTCCCTGCCCAATCTGTGCAGTAAGAAATGTACTGTTTTATAGGAATTATTAGCTCTTGAGAGAGGTTGGGCCTGACTCAGCAGTACAAAATACATCACTCTGACAGAATTCTCGGGGATGGAAGATGGTTATCTTGAAGATTATGTAGTAAATGTTGAAATTGTTACCATATTATCAGTATTCAGACTAATTTACAATGAAACTTAGGGTGCTTCATAAGACTTGTTTTTAGGGTTTCGTTCCCCGTTAATCCATTTCTTTCCTGTGGCGAGGAAGGCTTTGAGGGTGACAATGCTCAAATCCACAGTGCATGAACAGGTGGCCAATGCTTTGAGAAGTGTTACTGTTGTCATCAATAGCTCATGGCCTTCCCAGTAAAAGATCAGGACACAACTGAAAATTTGTGGGATATTCTGGAAGGATATCTAAGGCAATGTTTTTCACTTTCATCAGCTGAATGCAAACTAGTTAACTTCCTAGTGGAATAGTTCTGTATTCCTCTAGCTGAATTCCAGGTGCTCATAGACTGTGTTTCATGGTGAGGGGAGGCTGTACTGACCATACATGGTAAACCAACAAACTAAACAAGTGACGTTGCCTGCCGACTGACTCATTTTGCATGTACTACACAGTGCCTTTCACAATTTAAAAGTCCATTACAGTGAAAGTGAAGGGGGATTCTCCATTCCTGTACATTGTTCGGCATAAGAGCATCTGCTAAGTGATTATAATATATGTAATGTAAATGGGAACCTGCCCTCTGTCATCACCAATGCACTGCACCCAGTTGGGAAATGCACAACATACATATCAGAATGCTAACCACATACTGCATGAACTCAATGGTTGCAAATGAGCTGACTGTTATATCTGTTGTCACAATGAAAAACCTCTTATGCAAATTTGCTGAGTGAAGTTGAATAAAATGTTAAGTCTTCAAAGTCAATATGGAGCCAGTTTCAGCAAAGTGACCTGTTTGATCATGGGCAACGTGCTTGGAGGACTGAAGGATTTGAAAGATGTTTTATGGGTCTTGCTCCTGAATGTAATTCATTGGTTGAGCCATATGCACATCACGTGTTAGTGATAGCTTGGTGCATATTTTTGGAACCCACAAGCTGATCACAACATTAAAAAATGTTCAGACACAACCTGAGCAGTCAGCTTAAAGAACACCAGAGGGAGGGATTTATAGGGAACATAAACAGATTTGGGGCACTCTCTTGCTGGATGCTATTTCAGGGACTGAAGTTAAATGTAAGATGGAACAGTAGTTTTTCTTTCATTTCATAAAATATCCTCCCACTTCTTCACAAAAAAATATTTTATGGCAGTTAGCAAATTGGTTTACCAGGCTAATCAAATAGTAATGCTTCAATCTAATAGCTGCCTTTGTCCTAGTGACATGTCATTCACAAATTTGTCACAGATTATGTAAGTTATTATATATCATATCATCATCTGATCATATTTTTATTTATTCTTTGATAACTGTCAGTCTCATATTTTACATTTTTGCAATAGCTGTATTTTTCTTTATTGACAACTAGTTCATAAATCATAATTTCTTTATTTGCATTTATTCAGTCAGTATGTAAAAACATATGGATTCAACACATTTTTTTGGTTATAAATCAGTTATATTTAAGTTGTGCAATATTGTATATAGAAGTAGGCTATTCCATGGTTTCATTGTTGTTTTACCATGGTAGACAGAATTGGTCTATCCAGTGATTTGTCTACACAGTTATGCCTATGCACCTGAAAGATTTTTACAGCTTCTGTTGTTGAGTTCTCATGAACTCAGTTCACCCAGAGATGTTTTTTCTTGTTCTGTTGAGGCAGGAACTTTGTGGGAGAAAGCCTGGCCTCTGTATCTCCCCAATGATCCACGACCTGATCCATGGCCATGCAGGCCATGACAGGACTACCCTGTGATGGAATACAGAGAAAACACCAGCAGCGGTCACATCTGAAATTGTCAGGCTTGCTTCACCCCTCTCCTTCCTCCGCTCTCTCATTTGCCCCTTTCTGTCTGTGTTGCTCTGTTTCATTTTCTTTTTGTCAGTCTCATTTTCTCTTGTACGCTTGTGCTTTTTCTTTCCGTCTCCCCCTCTCTCACTGGCTCGCTCTCTTTTTCTCTCTAATTGTCGCTTCAGATGCATATGCATTTCAGTAATTTGTATGATTTACCATTTACCAAAAATATATTAGATATTTTTAGAGTTCACTGCAAACAAAAGCACAATGGTACTTCAGTTACATAACTGACATATTCAGTAGCTGGGCACTGTAAGTATCTCTCTATTTATCAAGCATAATATCTATGCACTCTGTAAGTAGTGTTGTGGGTTGATGAAAAGTCAAAAGAAATGATTTATTCATAGCACTAATTACTAAGTTTCAAATCAGAGAGTCCTCCAGTTGGTGACGGAATGTAATGTCTGCTCTTGGAGCTTATGATGACTTCTGTGTGCTGGTTTTCCATCTACAACAAGGAGACATTGACATGTCCTCCTAACATCTGACAATTCAATTTTGTCTCCTGTAGGGGACATGAGTCTCTGGTTTTAATCTCAAGAACAATAAATAATATTTTTGAGAACATTTTCACATTGACACTTGTATTATGTCAAAAAAATTAAAATACATACATTTTTTTCCTGCCAGGTCTCAGGAAAATATGGTAAATTGTGGAATTATTTTCTTTCTTCAGACAAGTCCTGGTTGAGGTTTAAATTCTAAACTAGATATGGTTTCCCGTCATCTGCTCTGGCATGCCAAGATAACTGAATGCACGTAATTCCCATTTACTGTAAAAAAAATTGACTTGCATGTCTCTCTGGGTCTGTGGGTCTGTCAAATACAAAATGGTGTATGTCTTCATAGTCCCGTTGGCTAAAACTGTGCTCAATGTTTACATTTCAGTCCTCCTGGCACACATACTAGCCATACTTATTTCTGCAGTGAAATACTCTGTCAAGGTTAATGGTTCCCCTGACTACACAAGTTTACACAGCATGAAATGCATATTGAATATATATATATATATATATATATATATATATATATATACATATATATATAGATAGATAGATAGATAGATAGACAAACAGACAGACAGACAGTTAGATATACTTATAGGGTTACCTATGTACCTCCTGTGTGACATTGTTCATTTGCAAGCAATTACAGCATTATCTATGGAAGGCAGTGGAATCAATGTGTCCTTATTGTCAAAATAATAATTATGATAGTTATGGGACTATGTCCTCTTCAAGCCTCTCATTTTGATAAATATTTGAAAGTGTTCGAACAGCCAATTCTCAGGTTAATCTCAAACTAAAATGCCATATTACCTGGTCTTGTCCATCTGTTGCTTGTCTATAGAAACATAAAACGAGTTAGAAGCTCCTTTTTTTACATCACACACACCCCTTATCACAGATCAAATCCCATCAGGTCAGTGGATCCAGCCCTGAAGTCTTACCTTGCTGTCATAAATCACAGTGAAATTTCACAGGAGCTCATTATTTACACAGCCATCAGAAGCATTGATCTGCCCTTTATCTATGATAAATTAGCAGTAGGTCAATCTGCATCACGTTCGTCTGCATGTGACTTCCAAGACCCATCAATACCATCCCTTAGTGACGCTGTCTCCAAGCTACATTTTTAAAAAGCTATTTGCGAGGGTAGCTTTCAAAGCCAACTCATCTGCAATTAAGAGTGTTGTTAGTATATTAGATAAAGTAAACTTGCTCTGTTAAGCAGCCAGACTGATACTTCAGAATTCAATCAGCATTTATCCTTTGACATTGTGTTGTATATTCCACTGAGGAATAAATGCAATGCAATTGGTAGTTTTTATCTCCACAAAAACAGGTGATTGGTGATTTCCGAACTTTCAAAACGATGTTTGCAAAGAAATAAAATAACAATTGCAATTCATTGTATGCCAACGTTAATGACAGTGCTAGTGCCCTCAGATTTCACAGAACTTGATTCTTTGGGATAATGTGGACCCCAGAATTACTTGGTGGTTAAACAGACTGATTGCATCTTGTCTTGTTGGTCAAAGACAATTAGTCATTTCCGAATGTTGAAGAAAGCCTATTCACAGTTCATTAACTTTTAAGTTAAATTCTCTTTTTAACAGTGTTATGTAACTGACTCAGTTACTGAGTCTAACTGAGCTAATGATTTGGTGAGCATCTGAAAAACAGTCGAATGTATCTGAAGAGGTCACATTAGGAAAATAAATTACTTTGGCTGCCTATTACAGAGCCCCATCAATTAATCAATTAGAATTAGCATAGAAATCAAACTGTCAGAGAGAAACACAAAAGATGAGGACCTGTCATAAACAAGTAAATATGCCCCAGTAATAACTTAATTTTCATGGGAGTGTATATGGTAGCTATTATGAAAAGAAAATTATACAAATACAAATAAGCTGAACATAAAGGTTGTGTGTTTTATTCTCAGGGAGAACAGCTACCAAATGCTGTAATGTAGACAAAGAATGAACACAAAATTACAGCAAAACAATAAAAGCTAGCAGTAAGAATGGTTGTGGAAATTTTGCATGAAATCAATGGCTTACACTGGCACATAAAAGACATGTTTTTTGAAAAGCATTAACTCAACACTCCTGAAAGAGACTGCAGAAACTGGTCTGATGACTGAAAATACATGACTGTAATGAAAGTGCAGCAGGTCATCAATCAAAAGCCATTGATTCTCAAAGTGTGTTTTAATGCCTGGTCTATAGCCCTCTGTCCTGATGAAGACATTTCTCCTACAGAGAAACTTTGATATGATGTCATTGAAATATTACTGATGTGATAATCATGAACTTATCATTACCACAAGGTGAAGGCCCTGCATTGCAAGAGGATAGAGCTTGGTCGTCTGGTTCTGGATCGATCCCATTGCTGAGAAAGAGACCAGCAGCCTAGCAGTGGGGATCAAGGGAATTAAACGCCAAAGGAACATGCTGGGAAGTGTAATAGGTCTGCGGGTCTTCCTTTATGATGCGTAATGCCAACCATGCAATGCATTAGTCTGACAATTTGAAAGGCTCTGATGGATGGAACGCGATTCTTCATCAAAGTTAAACACATCTGAGTCTTAACATAATCCATTACTGGGATGGATTGTGATTCTATGCCACACTTTAGGTATTTTTCATGCCATTTAATTCTTCTTGACTGGCAGGCCTGAAAACATAGAAAATGGAGAAGATTAACTTTCAATACATTACAGTTTTGTTTATAAATATGCAGTATGTATGTAGCAGTTAAAATGTCATGGGCATATTATTTTGTCATCAGTTAGAACATATCAATAAAACAATGGGACATGTTATTGCGAGGTTATCTCTGACATCATCAGTGGTAGATAACATGTATGAATTATGAATGTCTTGCTGTGGGCCATTTATTCACAAACATGGATATGTATTTTGAAGAATAAATTTTCATGTATTTACAAGTCAGAGGATTGCATTTTTCTTTACCCTTGCAGAGGGAGACATGATTTACATTTATATTATCTATTCATACGACTGGGTAATGAAGCAATTCTAGCTAGCTTCCTTGCTTAAGTGTGCATCAACAGTTACTTTGTCAGGATTTGAACCTGCAAACTTCAGGTCAAAAGCCCAGTTACTGTTCAAGTCTCAGCACTATGCCACTCCGAGATAGTCCGAGATATATAGCTCAAATAGCTCAAAGATAGCCTCAAATAGTTGGGCTAGGAATATGCATGCTAGTTTACAGACACTGAACTCATCACTGGATATAATCAAGTTTGTCAGAGGACATTGTGTAGACCCAGTGTTTTTAGCATTGTCTATTTTCATAAATGTGTGGAATGGAACTACGATCTATTTCATTGGGCACATCTCTTTTTTTGATGGATAGGTGCTATTCTTTCTCTCCTAAGCTGTGACTTTCTTTTTTTCTCTTCTTTTTTCTGTCATCCTCCAGGACCCGCTGCCACACATTGGGATCTCATTTGCATTTGCCTGAAGACACCCACAAATGCAGCCTGTCATCCTCGATGATGACAGAGGAACGAAGGAGGAAGAGGATTTCTTGTCCTCAGTAGCAGGCAAACGGAAAGTGTTTCGGTGTGGGTGGAGGGGGCGGAGCTAGTTGACGGGGAGCGAGATGGTGTTGCGCAGGGCGAAGAGAACCTGCCCACGTGCCAACGTGAGAGTGAAGTGTGGAAGAACAGTTCAGGACCTGCCGTATCTGGGTCAAAACCGAGGAGAAACACAGGGGGCACACAAGCTCTCAGGTGGCACCCACAGATCATTCATCTGGAAGTGTGAGCTTGAGCAGACTTTTTATGAGTGACAGAAAGAGTGGAGTACACATAAAGTACAGCCTGTCAAAAGAACCTGTGTGGATGCCTCTCAAACACACATAAACTATGAATGGCGGAAATGTGTGGTAAAGGCACAGGTTTGAGAGCTGGACTTTCAAATAGAGGACTGCAGTAAAAATCCAGCTTTATAATTTCATCACCCTCATCACTGCTATCATCATCATCATCATCGGGACAATAATCATAATCACAATAAATGACACATCAAAACATTCCTTTCTAAATGGTCCACTACTCAGCCTCAAGCAGTCTGTTCTAGTTTCAAAGCGCAATCAACATCTGAAGTGTGGTGGCAAGATGGCACACCAGTTGTCTGGCTTTGTGCAATTTCACTCCCGTATGCTCAGAGTAGCTAAAAAGGAAGATGTGACACTTCTTAAAAAGAAAACAAAATTAGTTTTAATAATAAAAAACCATGACATTTGGCTAACCTGGCCTGTATCAAACAATGTTATCTTAAGGCCAGCTTGAACAAAGTGACATGTTTTAATAGTGACAACTTAGAACATGTCTGTTTACACTGGAGAGGTGCAAACGTATGGCATTTGGTGACTGTTAATTGTTGTGGAGGTGAAACTTCCACTCATTTGAACCAATCAGAAGACTCCCTGTAGCAAAACACTGGCATGCCTAAATCTGTGAATTGCTGATAACACATGGCAGCGTTGCCCATTTTGGGGCTTATAGAACCACACTCATCCCAACAATATGATTTGTTTTTGCATAAAGAGGAATAATGTCAGCTTTCCCACATCAAGGAAGAATAATAACTACAGCGAAAAACAAGGTAATGTGATCTTCTAATGCTAATAGCATTTCCATAACATTCAATAACTTTCACACAACACGAAAAAGCAGGTTCTATAGTCATTGTGTGTAACAGGGTATGGGGGAAGGCCAAGTGCTCCTGCCACAATTCATCTCAGAAATTCATTGTGGTCTATATTCCTTGTGGTCAGATGTACTCTGCTGTTTTAATTCTTTTCCTTTTTAAATTTGTAAGAGATTGTTTCAAGCAGGGCACTTGATGTGAATACCCCCAGTAAAATAATAAAATACATATTATGAATATATTTAAAAACGTGTAACGTGTAAATTGGACTGGCAGAAGTTATACTACTGTAGGTATTTAGAGTTGAGTTGAGTAAAACTTCAAATATAGAAAGAAATAATACTTAAACGGTTTTGTGGATATTTGTCTTTGTAGCATTACAGGAAACATTAAGTGTGTATCATTTCTTTAATATATTTACTTTTTTGTTATTGACATTTTTTCATAATCAAGAATTGGAAAAAAAAAACACTTCCTTCCAATTATAAATAATAAAAAAGAGGTAAATTATTTGTAAATGAAAAAATAAGAAAACAGAAAGAACAACACACAGAACAGTGCTAATTTAACCTTTATGAAACACACCTTAGAATAGACTCTTTCTAATGTGAGAAATCAAATAACGGTACATTACATATTGTTCTCTAAGCATAGTTTGCAGTGAAAGACAAAATGAAAACTATTAACAGAAAATATGCCTCTTGAGACTGATAATGTACATTCCAGTCATATGGCCAAATAATGGCTTCCCAGCACAAAAAATAAATAAATAAATAAAAACTGAAAATAATTACACCACTTATTAGTTTTCCTTTTTACCTAATAGGAAAATAATTACACATCCTGTCAAGGGAATTTTCCAATAATTGCAGGAAAGTTCTGTCATTGGCTCCATTACCAGGGCATGTTCACTGATTAACGGGGTGCCTGAGAAGCAGAGCCCATTCAGCTGAACTGGGTCAGGGTAGTTTCAGCCAAAATATTCTCAAATCAGTGGCATCCAGTCACGACTCTTCTGTACAGAAGACGCACAATTCTGTTCCGCAAAAGGTACAGCCAAACAGCAACGCTCACTAACCAAGAACAACCACCACTGTCGTTGCATTATCCTCCTTACGCACAATAAAAATAATGAAACTTTTGGAAAAGGCACGCGCTCAAATAGCCCAGTCTAAAGAGGGAAAAGACAAATACCCCAAGAGTGCGAACGAACACAGAAAGGCAATATTATGCGGTTGACTCACAGAGACAGATGTCTATAGCTATAAATAACCTGTGCAATGAAGTGTCTCAGAAAGGTGATGCTGCTGCTCTGTGCTGCTCTACGGCACAGTGCCTGGGGGCACGCAGGGCCTGACACAGCTGGAGGAATGTTAAGAAGCTGGGAGTGATTAGCAAGACTCTGGAGGGCACAGTAATACTGTTTTATTTTATCAACTACGGAGATGATTCCATTGTGAAAAAGGGAGTTAGCGTGATTTCATAGTAACAGGCTTCATTCAGATGATTGAGACTCAGAAGAACCCATGGCTCCTACGGCCACGTGCTATTAGTTTGACAATAAATACTGCGGCTCTCGAAGCTGATGGAAATGAGAGCTCCTGGAAGCAAACAAGCAGTTCTCCCACACTTGATAATCTGTAATAACAGTACCTGTTATTTCCAGGACAGTCCATTTGAAAATGTCAGAGCATTGAGAGAAATGGGGCTGGCTGTAAGCTCCTGCTTGCACCTGTAATATATGACACTGCACATAGGCCATGCCATCTGTGGAGTTTTCCATTTCCTTCGTATTGCGCTCTGCTGGAAAACATCCCATCATTTCAACCAAACAACCTATTTAAAGTGACAAGTAATTCGGCTATGAGGATGGCTAAGAGAAATGAAATTTTGTTCTCTAGCTCACAGACCTCAAAGCAAGTAAGCCTTTTTCACCTCATTGTGGAAGATGAATGTCTTTTATTTATTTACCTGTCTGGGTTTTGAAGAAACAGCCTTGCTTACAGGAGCGGTTGCCTAGTTAGGTTACACTGTCTATTGTTCCCAGTCCTGTAATAAACTCTAATCATTGATTGTGTCTCTGGAACTTGCATTAAGACTTTGCAGATGCACGTACATCCACTGGAAGAGCGCCTTTGTGTTTTCAGTGTGTTTCAGAAATGCACAGAACACAGTCAAGCACTGTGTTTAACCTTCAATATATTTATTCATTAATAAATTCACACTGAAGTCACATTGAACTAATATGACATGTTAATGGAAACTGGGGAAGGATAACAATACACTGATAGGAGGAAGAAGATTCTACTGAAAACACAAAGCCAGTCAGTTTAAAATCAGAGGTTTAGAAATCATGACCATGCCGCTTCTCTGACATACTATTAAGTGTTGTTCTGTATTGAGAGTTTAGAAAGAAATGAGCATTACAAAAGCATTATAGCAATTTGCTTTTTAAGTTGCTCTATTTAAGATAATGATTTTGCAATTTAAGTATACTTGCCATGCAAATAAAGCAAATATGACTTTGAATTTGTGAAAGGGAAAGAGAGAGAGAGACATAGAGAGAGAGAGAGAGAGAGAGAGAAAGTGAGAGAGTGAAAGACAGAGAGAAAAAGAGAGAGATTTTGTTATGCACGTGTCCAGCAGATGAACAGGAGGAAAAATAAGCATTAGGCAAATCATTGCTGGGGTGGATACTGCTCTCAACAAATGTGTGGCACTTTGATAAATCTAAGTCTCCTCATCTAACCTAAATAAGAAGGAGGTGAAGAGGAGAACAGGAAACAAAATCCTCTTGATTACAGCAAAAGTGAAAACCATGAGAGCTTCCATACATCTTCTCAGGTTCCATCACAAAATTAATTCGTTTTAATGCTTTACTGCCAACAGCCCGATACATCATAAATATTTCAACACTGAACACATTTCAAAATTAAAGTAAAGCCTGAAATTACTGCCTAGGTTTATGCTTACTCATTTTTTTGCTAAAGACATGACCATTTTTTTACAAGTTCTATGGACTGCAGTAATGGCCCAAATGTATCAGGAGTCAACAAATGAACAAAATCACCTCGGGTTCAAAGCATGAACCAATGATGCAGTTCAGACTGTTCGCGGAATACTTACAGGTTTTGTCTGTCAAGTTTGTAGGGCACAACAAATTACCATATATTACCATATAATCTTTTAAACCAAAATTGTTTCTGACATTTCAGTGTGTTGAGACCTTCCCTCCCATCATTCAATGCGACTAAATATAGACTTAAAATCAAACAAAAGACGAGCTGGAATAAATTAAACGCAAACCAATAAACTTTAATTGCTTTCACAGGAGCCTTGTCTGACAAAAAACAATAACAAAAGATCTCTGATTATGTATGTTTGGACTAATCTGTGACAGAATCAAACACAGTTTGATTCACCAGTGGGCTCAGATGAATGTGTGTGGCCCATTGGAATGTTAATCCTAAATTACTGCAGGCTGTAGTATTGGGGAAGGACACGTATCCTATAGGAAGAGGTAAAGGTGCGTGTAAGTGCTGAGAAACATGTGTGCGTTAACTTAAAGAACTTAGAACACAAAATTATTTACACGTACACATATACTTTTCTGCCAAAGAAATGTAATTCCAATGCTGCATTTGGATTATAGGTGTCCAGTAGGAATGGCTTGTCCTGTCACACAGGCAAGAGGTTCAGGAACTGTAAGTGAACAGTTCAATGACCCATCAGTTATAAAATCATGAACAGTTCAATGACTTCTCGGTTATAAAATCCTGGAACACTTTGGAGCAATCTGGTAAACAGAAAACTCCACGTATTTATGCAATGTGATCTTCCATCCCAAACAAATGGTTTCCTGTGAGAATCTGCTACTCTTTATCTAAATGTACTGTGATCTTACTGGTCAATATGGTAGAGGAAATATAGCATATTTTTGTGCAAGCCATCCTGTACAATTTAGAAGGAATAAATGCAAAAAATACATTATGCAGATGGTACTTCACGGACTTATCAATTCAGTCCTCCTCAGAGGCAACTATGTATGCGGTTAAAGTGAAAATGCTTTGAGCAGTTAAAAATAAATGTTTAACCATCACTTACCAGTGAATATAACAAAAGAAGAAAATCATTTAGCATAATAGTAATTTATATTGTGTTCCCTTTTACATGGAACGTCATAAATCTTGAAATGTTATACAAAGTACATTTTTTGTCAGATTGCTTTTTACAATCGCTTTTTAACATGTTGAAGTTTTTATCCAGCTCTATGTACACAACTGCACAGCTTGGAAGTATAACATTATGTTGGTAAATGGCAAAATAAGCAGTTTCTGTGTTTCCTGAGAATTGTTTAATTTGGTGATAAAACATTGTTGTTTGACACATATGATGCATCCGGTACTATTTTGTTCCAAGTGCATGAACGCTACAGGAGTTCAGTAATATAGCATATTTGTTCCAATTACGACACAATTCTATCTACAGGAAGTGACAGGACAGCAAAAAAGTGTGAGAACAGACACATTGATTCATTACGGCTAAATATCTTTTTAACGGCTGAATAACATTTAAATTCATGGCTTCTGAAGTCCTCGAGGGCCGCCACCCTGAGAGCTCCCCTGCTCTCTTTAAACTACTAACTCTCGGCAGTAGTGAGCTGTGCAGAGTTTGAATAATGGAGAACAATGATTGGTTGAAACCGGTGCTTACCCAGCTGTACTGACATGCTGCATCCCCGCCGACCAAGGCTGAGTAGATGTGTTATAATTGGGTTATATTTAGAAAAAGAGGGAAGGTGTCTAGAGTGTTTTGCAGATTTCTGAATCCCCTTTCAATTAGTAAGTGTTCGACACCTGAAATATCAAGTGATTAGACTTCATAATCATCATAATCACGTCAATTGGATTATTTAGCAGCTGAGCCAGTGTGGTAGTCAGAAGACACTACAGTCTTTGAAGATAGCAAGTGATGTTTGAAGAAAAAAGCTTGTTCAAAAGCATAAAATATACAAATATCATAACATGAATACATTTTGAGTGAAAACTCATTATTCTCAAAACACAACAGGATTATAGTCTATTTTCAATTCAACAGGAGACAATGGGCCTCATTCAAAAACAAGTGCATGATCATGATCGTAAACTTCATGTAAGAACGTTTCCAAGAACATTTTGGCATTCATTTTTTTCTTATCTGTATTTGTTTATGGCTGTTTCCTTATGCAAATCACATGAGCAGGATTGTGCATAAAATTTACTAACAGCCAGCATTCATCATCTCATACACCTGGGATACACACAAAAGCAAAGGTCTGACATGTGTCAAGAATCTCATATTGTTTTCTCATAGGAACATTTTACTGAACAAAAGTAAGAATAATTTAAGAAGTTTTGTGAATAGGGCCCAATGTGTCCAAAGAGACGGGGGAATGCTGGAGAAGGGAAGATGAAGTCTTGCTGGCACTCGACATCTAAACTTGAGTTTCTCTATTCTGGGCTGAATTGTCAGTTATACCTGGCAAGGGAACCCTTGGCCCTCATCTGACTGCCTAGGGGGAATAATTATGTGCATGGTGGCTCGCACTGGGGAAGGTGCAGCACAAGGGTCTTGTCAAGAAGGCAGGGGCTCTTTGCAGGCAGTTTGCCTTGGGGCTGGATTTCAGATTCCTACCCAGAGCTTTAGTGTGGCAGTTGTTGCCCTCTGGCAGAGAACAATGCAACACTCAGAAGCTTTTTAAGCCACTCGCTGACAGATGTTGAAGAGAGGGGAGGTAGTGCCGAATCTTTTTGCCCATTGTGCACACAAAGAAGCATAAAACAGTACACACAGCTTTTTTTTTTTTTACATCCCAATGTCACATATGATCACTTCATGCATATAAATAGTTTAATTGTGACCAGGGTGAACTGCAGGCAATGATGTGTTCAACAAAATTCAGATTGGTATAAGAGTAAAATGCATTGTGGGGGTGGCTATGGCTGATTTCATCTGCATGAAAAAAGCAAAAACAGCATTTTTCCAGACATCAGAATGGTTTCTCTGTGGTTGTCTTTAGAACAAATGAAGTCATGTCAAGAAAGTATTTGCCAGTCTTTGGCAGAATCAAACTGCTTTTGCTGATTATCTGACAGCCTTATTTCCTCTCAGTAGTTTGTCACCCTTCAGATCTCTTTATTCACTGTCTCTGAACTAGCAGCCCGGGCTTCCATATGAACCCCCTCCATTCATCACGATTAAAGCTCACAGGGGAAACATGCCAGAGGCAGTGTGGGATGCCCTGGTGGCACACACACACACACACACACACACACACGCGTACTCACAAACTCAGATGGCGAGGTGCATGTGCACGAGAGGAAAATATTGGCAGAAATATCCATCCAGAAGATGTCTGACCGCATTCATGGTGTAGAAAACCGTACTGCATACTCTAGTAGTACTGATTAGAGCAACACTCCGCATGACATGAAAATCATACACCCCACACGCTCATTAAGAATCGTGCGTTGGCTGACCGTGACCTCATCAGATATTGCGCGGTTACATGTATAGACCTCCACAATGTACTAATGCACTATCCCCAAACAAGCCTTAACCTTCCCTGACATAATCTCATAACCAGAAGGTCCAATAATTATTCTCTCTCTCACAGTCCCACCCTCGCTCTGTGTGTGTGTGTGTGTGTGTGTGTGTGTGTGTGTGTGAGTGTGTGTGCATGTGCGTGGCTGAAGAAGTTGAAGGACTGAACCGTGAAAATAAGTCAATAGGTTGTGAAAGTTGTGCTCTGCTGCCCGGTTCGCCAACATACCACACTGAAATACTCAGGAGATGCAGCCTACTGTTCTATGCTTTGGATCGAAAGAAATGCATTGCCTGTGTAGGTCCAGAATACCAGTGACCTTGATGCTACATATTCCGTTTCATGTCTATCAAATGAAGAACAGCTCCATTACATATTACTTAATTGTTGCATTGAATGTCTAGCCTATACGTAACATTCAATGCGACAGACGAGTAACGGAATTCCGTCTTACAACAGGTTAGCATGCAGACGTCCATTTCCTCTGATAGGGCTATGAGTATTAACTAAAAAACTGAATTCACACACATACACACACAGCTGCAGAGGGAAAGAAAGAGCTGATCATGGGCCTAACAGACAAGATACACCACATGTTCGATGCCCTAGTGGCGCACACACACACACACACACACACTCACACACACACACACACACACACACACACACACACACTCACACGCAGCTGCAGGGAGAAAGAGCTGATCACGGGCCTCTCAGACAAAATACACCAGCTGTCAATCTCACCCGCTGGCTGTACTTATCATCCCGCCCACTTCCAAAGCCCCTCCTCTGCCTCTACCCAGCGCATGCCTCCCAGGGGCCCATCCCGAGTAGAGAGCGCCGCTCATCTCAACGAGGCCTGGGAACGCGCGCACTGGCTGGCGGGCGGACACGTCGCTCGAGTGAAGCACTCCAGCAGCATATAATGATTCTGCAGCCTACTGTGTCTGTGAGTTGATTGCACCAAAGTGGCGGTTTCCTCTGCTGGATGGCCACTATTGCAAGAAAAAAAGAAAATGCTATTCAAGGAAACTTCACTGCTGTTCTGCACTCCACAGCTGAACGAGGCAAGGCTTCTGCACCCTCAAATCAAACACTTATCCCATTGGATGCGAACGGAGATGCCAGGAAGGAGCTTAGTGAATAATGAATGTAGGTGGTCATTTTTGAAGGACAGAGACCTCAGAACCACATTGGCTCCTAAGAGGTGCACTAAAGCAACATTAGAACAGCAAACTGGAAAAGAATTGTTCATACTCTACTCAATTGCATCAATTGATCTATGACTATAAGGATATGTGCACTGAATGGTCTATGAATGAAACTTTATTATTGAAGAAGAAAAAAAAAAAAAAACACCTCTCTGACACCAACCATTCTTTTTGTCCATTAAGGACATTGTCTGACTGCGAGGATAACATATCAAAATGTTTATATCATTTAATGTTTTTTTTATACAAATATTTTTTCATGAGGTCAGAACTCTATATTTAGAATTCATGAGCGTTTCACGGGGTGACAGATGGCAGCCATAGAATCTCGACATGTAGAAATATGCTTTGCAAGCTGCGTTCCCCAAATGACCTTGTCACTCAGGATTTGGGCGCGTTGACTTCTTAAATGACGACAAACAGACAGGAGGCGCGTGGCACTGCTCATCTCTGCCTATGTG
Organism: Anguilla anguilla; assembly: GCF_013347855.1. Taxonomy (NCBI): domain Eukaryota; kingdom Metazoa; phylum Chordata; class Actinopteri; order Anguilliformes; family Anguillidae; genus Anguilla; species Anguilla anguilla. Next base: position 11,052,209 of record NC_049210.1, on the reverse strand, counting down.
TGGGGGGGAGGGTTATTTTATTTGAGGAGAAATGCGGCCGCTTAGAGATGAGTCTAAAAGGAGCCTCCGGCATCGAGCAGCAAAGAAGCTTCAGAAAGGCATTATCTCAGATTTGAGGTAAACCGAGGTGATCGGTGCCCAAGCAGTACTCCAATCTCAGCCGGGCCAATTCAACATCTGGCACACAGATCCAGCTCATCTCCGAGCGACGCACCTGCTTTTAAAGCAGGGCGCACAGATAATCTGGGTAACAGAAGGCGTAGACCTGTGCTTATGCCACCGACTCATATCGAAGCATCACTGACTCACTGTTCCTTATGGGGCCATCAAGATTGGACCAAATGGACTTCCAAATGTGTCGAGGAGGCATTTTATATATTATCTCAATAATATATTAACAAAAACTTAAAAAGGGCATTGAACGGCTGATTATGAAGGAAGTATGCCTTCCACTGGATGATCAACTTTGTGAAATGTGCAGACATATTATATTAAAAATGTGGAATGTGTTAAAAAAAAGTGTCTGATATTATGAAAGGAATTACACGAAGCGTCCTGCATTTAATTTAAAGCGCTAGCCATTCATTTCCTTTTTCTTTCCAAGCACAAATGTTACATTTTTTTCACATTTAAGTGTCAAATATATTTTCTCACACATTAAAACATGGTTCTGTGAATGGCTACTCCCCACCATTCCCATATGTTCTATGCTTTCATGCTTCAGTATCTTTCCAAATGAAAGATATTATTCTCTTTCAGTTGTATCTCTTTTTTCCAATCCACCAATTGTCATACATATACAACACACACACACACACACACACACACCATGGACTTCCCAGATGTCCCCTTAAGCTTTTTCCTAATTTCCAAGAAGTCACTTCATTTTCTAGTGTGTGCTTTATTCTCACAAGAGCTGCAATCTGAAATGAAATTTTAATGATATAAAAGGTACTGTTCAAGCCTGTCATGAATTTCAGATAAAAAGAATCCACGGCATAATGTAAAGTACAAATGGGGAGTACTTTCCGAAGTGCATTTCCAATATGAACACCTTGTTTATTCCAAACGTATTTTCCACATGCACTGACAAATGGGAAATCAATCCAAAAAATCATGTTTTCATACAAGAACGTAATGTCTTCTGAATGGAAGCCAGCGTTGCAAATAAAGCTTGGGTAAATGCAGTTGCTTTGCTTTGGTTAAGCATTAATAATAAGGACAGGGAACAGTGTGTTTTGTTTTGTATTGGTGCAGTTGAGTCAAATGGACTTCAAGAGTGACATGTCTTGTCATGACAGTCCTGTCTAAGAAATTATTTATGAAAAAAAAGAAAAACATTAATCCAACAATATAAATAATAATGGACCTACAAAATATTTTCAACTGCATGTTTATCGTTTATAATTTCCCTGTATGAATGTCAACCAACATCACCTTATATACAACAGTTCCTCTCAGCATTTTAAAACCGAAAACCTCAGTCCATGCTAACGGTTTGGTTCTCTTGCAGATGCTTGTTTTGTGATCCTCAATATCTGCAGCAGTCAGTGGATCACCCACATTATTACTAGTCCCAAGATTATTTATGCCATCGATAATAATCACAGGCTCTTCCAGCAAACTTGTGCGGAGTCATCGCTGCATGCAAAAGCAGGATACCTCTTTTTTGTTCCAGCACTGCCTTGGAACATGATAAATGTTAGCAATTTCAGCTGGCCAACATGGTATAATATATGAACTCCTCCACTTGTCATGTGGTTTGCTGGTTTAATTGAATTCCCCCCATGCGCATGTGATGGTTTCTGGGATTATAAAATTGCGTGATGATTATCATTGGTCTGGGGCCTGGACGGGTACAGATAACCCTCCTCTCTTGCGGACATGCCGCAAATGAATGCTGTCTACGGGACTACTGCTGTTTTCTAAAAAAAAAACTGTGATTGCAAGCAGGTCAGCACATGGTGACAGATAAGAATTTGGAAGAGGAGATAGAAAGAAAAATTTGAAGGACAAGGAGATGTTTTCTGCTGAAATCTTTTCTCATCTCATTTTTGTCTAAATTTAATTTTTTCATAACTGTCCAAATCTTGGGGTTAAAGTCAGCCTTCTCTTCTACTTGATACCCAGTTTTGATGTACTTTTGATTTGACCAATTGAGGCAACCAGATAGAATTAGAAATAAACAAACAGACAGACATGCACATAACTCAAACCCAAATTATGCAACAATACAGATTTTGCACCTTTCTATAGTCCTATTTGACACAATCAATAAAACAGAGGTTTGAATTCTTGATATAGAGAATGCAGTTTTAGTGACTATTGAACTCGAGCTGTGATTGCAGAACAAAAATAATTCTATTTGTTTTTTCAACCTTAAGGATACATATTGATTGATTCGTAGCCAATGTAATGCTACACTGAAGACATAACGTAAAAACCATGAGATCTCTAATACAGCATAGTACTTCATTCTACATGCATTTTTATGCCACTATTACTCTCAGCATTACAGCAGGGCCACACCAAATAAACACTGAATGACTCTGTTTGGCAGGGATGCCGAATTCAAGTGACCTGATTAATATTTAGGGTGGCAGCTGGGCATTTAATCTTCTGTGTTAAAATCATCTTGAATATGAGCTGATTACTGTGGTTGGAGCAGCAGAAAGCTTCACTTGGATTGTGTCCAATAACCCATTTTGGATTTTCACACCTCTCTATGCATGCATACCTTTCAGCCAATAAGAATACTCAACATGATATGAAATAAATTCCTACTAGCATGAAATTTTCCCATAGCCAGTCACATTCTGTTTTGAAATGACACTTCATATGGCATTATATGATGTGGACACAATATATTAAACTATATTTCCATAGCTGTAAATTCTCCTGAATATTTCAGATATACCACTACCCAAGAGCCAACCATTCCAATTTAAACAAAACGATTTAACACGACAAAAGCAATAAAATGTTGCATTTAAATAAATGTATATTTAATCTGACATAAACAATATTTTGATATAGCTGTAACATTTTTAGCTGTTCGCAGATGGATACATTTTGGAATTTTACTTTTCTGTAAGGTCTGTAAACACAGAGATTCCCAGATTTTGGTGAGTGGATATTTACTACACATGTACTATGCTTTAAAACAATGGAGGAGAGTGAATTTTTCCCCATGTACCAACATTCCGAACTAGATATTTATGAGTGTTTTAATTAATTCCTTTTTTTCTTGTTATTTATTTAAAATATTAATTAATTCATGCAAATAATAATAAAAATAATAAATAATTTTTCTTGTGACCTTCCTCTAGTCATGATTTTGGTATTGTTTGCATGCTTCTGGTTTGTGTCAATCATACTCAATATGACTGATCCTGCCCCTTCATCACAAACATATTTTCAGCAAAACAGAGCACCGAGACCATATTTTTTGCAGCTGTTATTTTCCTCTGGGTTCAATAAGTATCACATTTAAAAAAAGTAATGTTGAAGTTAAAGTATAAAACCAGAAAAATCACAGAGAAAGTGTGACCTTCCTGAAGCTTACTCTCTGCCAACTCTAAGGGGCCATCAACCAAATGCCAACTGCTCTGGGTTAAACAGCCCTGGCGCTCACATATTATTGGAACCAGATGTGCGTTTCACCTTTCATTATCTGACCACAATCAATAAAGCGTATAAACAAGGATCTAACTAAAAAAAAAAAATCATTCTGCTCAAAGGACTTTGACATTTCCTACCTCAATTTACATATCACAAAAAGTCTAATTAGAGCTCATATCAATGTTCGCCTGATTGTGATTAATCAAAAGTGCATCTGTTGGGCCAGTAATTCACAAAGGTGTCTCTTCTACAATGTCCCTGTGATTACTGTGTGTCCACATGTCTCAGGCGAGTCAGAGCCATGCTTTGAAAACCTTCTCGGCATAGTAATTGCATTTCCAAGGCTGTGTTTTTGTGCCTTGAGCAAAAAAGGCTCTTCATGACACAGTCTGGCATTTTTGTGTCACGGACTAATTGAGAAGTGGTCAGAAGCCAAGCGCGTCTCATGAATGGATTTCATGTATTGTTGTTAAAAATATGACAATATGACGACAGTTTGTTGAGAATTTTGACCCCAGGTCAATCACTGTTTTTTAGGGTAACAAAGATATAGATTTGATTCATCACCCAGTTCCTGTGTTATGGTTGAAAAACAAAAAACAAACTAAAAAAATGCAGTGATAAGGCATGCAGTACAGTTTCTGGCACCGTAGTTAATAAAGAACATGTAGTTCTATATATTTATAGAAGGAGTTTAACTTGCATTACCACCTAAATCCCAATGAGGCACTGTAGCCACTGGGTTGTTGTAATTTCCTGACTAATTATACAATGTGTGATAAATTAGGCTTAATTGACCTAATGCACCAGGTGAGAGGAAGGAATGTGACATGGAATATCAAACACATACAACTCTCTGAAGGACCAGGTGCAACAGTACCCTCCTAGTACACTGCACACTGACTTGAATCAATTTATTTTGTACAGTTTGTAACAAATCTACACGGGCACAAACGATAGACAGGCATTTATAGACAAGAAACATCAGTCACCATATAAAAATATACCTGCAAGCAGCAATACACAGGGTTCAAGCAAAAGGCTATAATTTGGAAAGAATAATCATGTTAAGTAATGTGCTCTTGTGCTCTTGATGGGAATGCCAATATAGCTACCAGGTTTCATCAATTTATGTCAAACTGCTTGGTCTGTCATAAGCCACACCAACATTGGAAAGATTGAAAGATTATCAACTTTCTTAGCATAACTTTTTAGCAGACCAGATATAAACACATTTTCCAGAGTATTCAAAATGATTTTCACTGCATTGTTCAAGCAGAAAGTTGCTCTACAAGGTGATTCTAAGGTGCGCGATAAAGCAAAGTTCAGACTTGACCATAAAACCATGCAAAACAAGACGGGGCAGTTTGTAATATGCTGTACTGTATCATTCTCTGTATTTCACTTTCTACTCCAGATTTTCTGGACCTTGAAATGGACATCACACCAAATACTGCTGTGCTGGCACAGCTGTGGGAGTCGCTGCGTGACTAGAGTCTAGAGGCACCACTCAAGCTGTTCGCAGAACATGGCAAAAGTCTGGTTGCAATGATCTGCTGAATTCAGAGTAAAGAGATCAGAATGCATGAAACATACAATAAGGTCAAGTAACTGAAGAATAAGTATAAAACACGGCACAACAGACAAACATATTAACAGACACCCATTGCATCGAAACATGCAGACATTGCTGAGACACTGACATGCACTTCAAAAGACCAAAACTAATTGGCAGACGAACAAGGCACTCCACAGATACTCGAGGAGTCCTGAAGCGGAAGTGAAAAACGTTCGACTTGTGCAGAGGCCAAACTGATACTTTTCTGTTTCAACCAACTCCGCTGATCCAGAAAGATTTGCCTCTTCACATAGACAAGTTTTCACGAAGCAAATAATCCATTATTTATTTCATTTCAGTTCAACTGTCATAGCCTTCCATTTTTTATAGCCTGTGCCACTGCAAACTATTTTATTGTTAATGATGATTATTCTTATTTAACATTTTCAACTGTTTATATGTAGACCTTCATCCCACTAATAAGGAAGAAAGAAGTTAACACCCAAAATTAAAATAGTCTGCCGTGTGTCTGCGGTTTCCATGTGCTGTAAGCAACACAAGACAGGGCGGAAAAAACGTCTGTCAGTCATCATTTGTGCTTAATTAGGGGCAATGGATGTAGATTGCTGGGGAGGGAAAATGTGATAATTGACTGACAAGAAGGCTCAACCTCTTGCAGATGGATGACTGAATTACATGACAGAAAACCGCCTTTGAAAATCTAGTGTCCCTACTGATTGTGCACCAGTAACCCCCTGTGGTCAGTCAGGCACCTACAGTCCACCTGAACAACCTAAAAAGAAAACTGCAGATTGACATGTGTTTCAGAGGAAAGTGTATGCTTATCTGTGTTCTCCATAATTGACGGAGGAGGTTGCAGCAATGAGCGTGACCAGGTTCAGCTTTCACATTGAGAATCAAAAGAAAATAGGAGAAAAAATAAACAGTTAAAATTGTTATCACTGGCTAATGGGCTATTATCCTTCAACACTTGACTTTATATCAAGAACTGATTTCTAGCTACGCCACCAAAGAAAAACAAGTTATGCTGAATGTCAGCTTATCAAGCTGCAGACCATTGTCTCTCATTCCATAAACAGCCCTGGGGCTCATTCATAACATGGCAAGAATGATTACAATTTATCTGAGGGAATATCAGACACACCTTTTTACTATATCAGATTAGATGAAGTATCTCAAAATACATTAAAAAAAACCTTATTAATTTACATTCCAGATCTATTTATGTACAGCTTTCGGCAGTGAGACCTAAGATTTGCAACGGCACCTTGGACTCAAAATTCTTATCATCAGACTCATTTAAGACCAGGGTGTGTTAGACCCTAATTTTGGCATTCATAGACTAAACACAGATTGTTTATGGACTTAGAGTAGCTCAACAAGCACAGACAACGATGCAGGCAAGAATAAATTTTGACTAGGGACATTATGCTGGCTTGACAAAAGACGAGATGAATAGAAGTAATGTAATTGACATTAACATTAAAAAATAATCAAATGGAGATTGAAGAATGGTAGCTGACTGGTAATGCAGAGGTTAATGCTTTTACACAGCTTAGCTGTATCCTCTCATAATTCATATCAAATGGAAATGATACTCTGGGGTGACATCAGTCTTGACTACCAGGCAGAAAGAGCCTGCTTCTCTGACCGCACACCCGCGTACGTTTCCTATTGGACAAAAGGCCTGACGTTACATTCCCTCATCACTTCACAATTGGCAAGCAGTTTGTCAGCGTTGCCTGTCACTCAAGAAAGATTCCGTTTCAGAGATTTATATGAGGCCAGCATGCATCAAGGCAATGATGTAAAACCGGGCCATTTCAGTAATGTGCAAGCCGTGCATAAATTTGCAAAATAGGATGCATTTGAACGCCGCTTTTTATTCTTTATGCTCTGAGATCATTGACACATAATCCTGTGCCCTGTCATTTGTAACTTGAAATGGAAAATGCATACAGATCAATTATGTATACATTCAAGTTATTATCAAGGGCAGATGCTTCTAAGTTCTCCAAATTAGGCATGCATCTTGAAATAAATACAATAAATTAATAAATATTACCATTATTTAAAAGCAAATATATAACGAAAAGCAAAGTGGGAATTAACTGCTAATGCTTATATTGTAATGTAATTAATAGAATTCACAGATTTAGCCTACACCTTACACAAACTATGCAAGACAAATGAAATATGGGGAAATATGTGGGAATATGTGTCTTTACATGTGTATTACAATTCTGACAAATATACAACACATCTAGGTACTGTACCTTCTTCATACATTAGGTTAAAAAGGTAAATTATATTATTTACAAATAATGAAGAATATTGTTGGAAAATTACCTGCAAATTGCACATATGACAAGTTCCACAGCTGGATCAACCTTGAGCAAGACTTAGGTCACATACTTATTTCAACAATCTAAACAATCAGTTGACAATCTTACAGAGCCCAGTGAATTTTCAATATTAATAACCAAAACATGCAAAAAACGAAGGAAACCCCTTGGTCTGAATATTGCTGAAAATATTTTGATGATTTTACGGATTCAAGTATTTGACCTTGGTCCGCCTTTGAGGCGGTTTTAAACATGTGCAACAATTTCAATATATGCAAAATAGAGTTAATGTTCAACCATGACCTAGGACACATTCGTAAAAGCAGAATTTATCAATGCACTGCAGTGATATCTCGCTGTACTCTATTAGAACAGCCCAGATGCTTAGTCCTGGCTCCGTATGCAGTGTCAAATATAATGACCAGGGCGTCTTTTTATAAAGGTTATTATTCTGACTTCCCCATTTTTATGAACCAATTCATCTTTCAGCACTGAAACCCTGAAAAACAACATACTAAGGAAATTGCCAAATAAGCCTGTAGAATTGCGCAAGGACATAATAATGG